>NW_027308204.1:0-160048 GCF_047496885.1 Scyliorhinus torazame
TTTGGGCCGGCGCGATGCCGGACTGATTCGCGCCGTTCTGGCGCCGGTCGGCGGACATCACGCCCATTGCGGAGAATCCCGCCCCAGGATAGATGTGGAAAGAAATGGGGCGAGATTCTCCGACCCCCCGCCGGGGGGATTTCTCCCCGTCGGAGAATTCTTCGGCACCGGATATTCGGCGGGGGCGGGAACCGCGCCGCGCCGGTTGGCGGGTCGTCGTCCCCCCCCCCGCGATTCTCCGGCCCGAATGGGCCGAAGTCCCGCCGCTAAAATGCCTGTCCCGCCGGCGTAGATTAAACCACCTCTCTTACCGGCGGGACAAGGCGGCGCGGGCGGGCTCCGGGGTCCTGGGGGCGGCGCGGGGCGATCTGGCCCCGGGGGGGTGCCCCCACGGTGGCCTGGCCCGCGATCGGGGCCCACCGATCCGCGGGCGGGCCTGTGCCGTGGGGGCACTCTTTCCCTTCCTCCTCCGCCATGGCAGAAGAGACTCCCTCCAATGCGCATGCGCGGGAATGCCGTCAGCAGCCGCTAACGCTCCCGCGCATGCGCCGCCCGTAGATGTCATTTCCGCGCCAGCTGGCGGGGCACCAAAGGCCTTTTCCGCCAGCTGGCGGGGCGGAAATCAGTCCGACGTGGGCCTAGCCCCTTAAGGTTGGGGCTCGGCCCCCAAAGATGCAGAGCATTCCGCACCTTTGGGGCGGCGCGATGCCCGACTGATTTGCGCCGTTTGGGCGCCAGTCGGCGGACTTCGCGCCGTGTCCGGAGAATTCCGCCCATGATTCCACCTGTGCAGAGTCCAAAACTAAGGGTCCTGCTAAAAGATACAAACAAATATCTCAGGTCCACCGTCATTATAGCCTTGGTCCAAAAATGGACAAAATAGTTTAATTCCAGAGGTCAGGTGAGAATGACTGCCTTGACATCAATACAGCAATTGAGTGAGTGGCATTAAGCAGCCTTAGCAAAACTAATGTCATTAGGTGACTTTCCACTCTGTGGAGTCATACCTAGCTCAACGGATGATGGTGTGGTTTTTGGAGGCCAATCATATTCAGCTGTATCATCAATGTTTAAGTTAGTAGATTGATGCTGATCAAGCAGTTGTTTGTCGAGCTTCTTTAGTGTTGTTGGGGCTGCATTAATCCAGACAAGTGGAGAGTATTCCACTGGAGTCCTGACTTGTGTCTTTTGGATGATGGACCGGTTTTAAGGAGTCAGGAGGTGATCTACCTTTTTCAGAATTCCTAGTCTGGCCTTCACAATGTCAGAAATTGGGATGTTCGCTAATGAGCATTCAGTGGCATTCACAACACCTCGGACAGTGTCTGAACCAGTCTGTGTATGTAGAAAGACGTAGACAACAGTCAGGCTTGGGTTGATAAGTGGCAAGCAACAATCATGCCACACAATTGACAGGCAATGAGGGTGGCATGGTGGCGCAGTGGTTAGCACTGCTGCCTCACGGCGCCGAGGACCCAGGTTCGATCCTGGTCCCGGGTCACTCTCGGTGTGGAGTTTGCACATTCTTCCTGTGTCTGCGTGAGTCTCACTCGTAACAACCCAAAAAGATGTGCAAGGTAGATGGATTGGCCAATCTAAATTGCCCCTTAATTGGGAAAAAATATTTGGGTACTCTAAATTTTTTTTTTTAAATTGACAGGCAATGACCATCTCCAACTAGTGAGAATTTCCAACATCTTCCTTGAAGTACAGTGACATTACCATCATTGAATCAACACCCGAGGGTTATCATAGTGCAGAAATGTAACTGGATCAGACATATAAATACTGAGGGTAGAAAAGCAGGTCAGAGACTGGAAATTCTGCATAGTATCATTCGCCTCCTGATTCCTCAAAGGGTATGCATCATCTACTGGGTACAAGTCGGAATGTGATGCAACACTCTCCACTTGGCTGGATTAGTGAAGCTCCAACAACACACAAGAAGCTCAACAAAACAACCTGCTTGACCAGCACCCCAGTCTACCATGTTAAACTTTTACTTCCCTCCACTGCACACAGTGGCAGTAGAATGTATGACCTATAAAATGCACTGCAGCAACTCATCAAACCTCCTTCAATGGCACCTTATAAACCCAGGGCTTCTACCATCCATTACAATAACAGCAGCAAATATATGAGAACACTAATACCTGCAAGTTCCCCTCCAAGCCACACAGCATCCTGACTTGGAACTGCGTCACTGAACCTTTTCTGTCATTGGGTCAAAAACTTCACCAACAGCACTGTGGGTGTACCTACATCACATATTCTGCAGCAGTTCGAGGCAGCTTACCACAACCTTCTCAAGGACAATTAGGGACAGACAATACATATTAGCCTTGCCAGTGACACTGATCCCACGAACAAATTTTTTTAAAATGTTATTGCACTCATCTTGACCATTGATAGTCTGGTTCAATCCTCAAGGCAATATTTGTAATGCTGTTACCCTGAACTGCAGTTTCTGACCATATTGTAGAATATTTGGATTTTACTGTTAACGTTGCCAAATGATTTCATTAAATTGTAATATGCTTAATTAACATACTTATGAAAAGATGGTCTTTCATAAAATAGGTCTGATCAATTTCCCTTATTAACAATGATCGTCATTATATGCAGATCAATACAGGTTATTAAAGGACCTGCCTTGTTAAAAAGGGCTGTTAAAGAAGACGTTTAGGTACAATGGCCAACATTGGTGTGGGGGGGAGGCAGTGAAACAGGGAGTGAGAGGGTAAGGTGAGGAGGTACAGAACAAAGGGAAACCTATCCATACCTGAGGAAAGAAGACTATTTCATAGTGTAAAGCAGAATGAATAATTAAATTTTAGGGAGATGGAGGAGTCTGTGTTGGAGATAGCAATAAACTAAAGAAGCAAGGATGGCACTAAACTAAGCCAAGGCAGTAATGAGCAAAGGAAAACTTCAGTCTGTGTGTGAGAAACTGACATGGTGAGGAGATTTGTGAGGAAGAATGTAACGGGAGAGAGAAAGGAGGTCTCTGGAGACCGACGAGGTATTGGACATATAAAAAAGTATAATTAAGTTAGTTGCTGGAATTGTAGAAATCTTGTTGAACAGTATCATTGATTGAATGATTATGGAAATTACCTTCTGGTGAAGTCACAAAACACATAATCTGCACAAAAGAACATTTTGTCCAGTTGCTATCAGGTTGCTTTGCGCTTTCCTCCTAAATAAAATGATGTTTGCTGGAATATAGTCCCGTGCTCCCCCCCCCCCCCCCCCCCCCCCCAGCTAAGTGTCTCAATGGTTGTTTGTGAATCTGAGCAGTATTGTGGGTTGGAGTATTACAGCCACGTTGGATACTGCCGTCATCTTACCTACATGCAGACTAGCTTCCCACTGTTGCTAATTCAGCTTGGAGAAGCCAATAATGTTGCTCTTTTTAACTGGATACTAATATGACAGTTATTAATGATGATATTGCTTTCAGAGTCACCAGTATCAGATGATACCACCACAAGGTTTAGCCGGATATCGATCAAAGACCCAACAACCAGTTAGTTCAAGTTCAATAATAGTTTATTTACACAAGAATTACTTCGACATGCAACATAAAACACTACAAGCTAAATTACGCGTAACACTACAACAACCTGTACTTAACTTCAGGCACTCAGCTTTATGCAGAGAAACAAGGCCTTTGTTCGGATCTTGCGTGGCTGGGTCTGGAGAAGTGATTTTGTTTCTGCAGGGCTCATCCGTCTGCTTGCGATAGTTGGTCTTGAACTTGCTTCTGGTCGTGGTGCTGCAATTGGTTTTGGGCACAAACCGGGGCCAAGAGAGTGCCAGTGTGCCGGGGCCAAAAGAGACTGAACACATGGCAGTGTCTCTTTTTATCCTTCGGGGGTTTCGCACTCTTCTGGGCGGTCCTTAGCTTTGGACCCAATAATTCAGCAGGCTTCGATTGCTGCCTTCGATTTTCGCCAATAAAGGTGCGGGTGCCTTGATGGCTGGGCGAGTCCTGAGCGGTCATTGACCTTGGTTGTTTGGGCTTCCTGGGTGAAGGGAGTGGCGCCGATGAGTTTGGATCTGGATCTGATACCGGAGTACAAGTCTTTTGTTCTGGGGAAATGGGCCATTAGAATGCAAATCGGCTGGGGGTTTCGATAGTGTCTGGTTATCTAGTGGCAAATATACACTTAAGCTCTGAGTTCGTCTGGATCCTGCATTGGCCATATTTCCCATGATTCTTTGCAAGTGGCCATGTTTCCATTTATACATGGCCAGATGTGGTGTAGCCATCCCAGATGGTTACACCACCTCGATATGTTTTCACATTCATATTGTTACCATAATTTTCATGTAAATGCTATATAATGTCTCAAAAATAAAAAAGACAGTCAAATTTTGAAAACAAGAAATAAATACAGCTATTGCTGGAAATCTAAAAGGAAAAAATGCCGGAAGCATACAACTGGGCAAATAGTATCTGTGGAGAGAGAAGGTAGAGTAAATGTTTCAGACTGATAAACTGAGCCACAACCTAACCTGCATTCTCCAATTATAAAACCCTATTCTGTAAAATGTTTTTGCTTCATTTCACTTGTGTATGTATGATATGTATTGTTGTCACAACAAGTGGCTTTCTAAAGAGCTCTAGTCACAACCACGGAACACTGTTCTCCATTGCAAGCTTGCTTCCCTACAACAGAAATGAATGGCAAGCTGAAGATCTCAATGAACCTATCTATAAGAGTGATATCTCACTGACATTCGATTGAAGATGAACTGAAGTGATTAGGCTCAGGATGGATGTGGAGGTTTTGAGATCAAACAAAATAAAGTACTTTTTGGGGGGAATGGTTAAGAGGACCCAGCTTGTTCTACTGATTACAAATCGTGTGAGTTCAGAATGCTGCAGTCTTTATTTTCATTCATTTCTCTTTGTTTTATCTTTAGTCAGAAAACTACTCCATTGAGTCAAGCTACGTAAACAGCAGACAGCACCTCATTAAAAGGTAAGTCACACCCTTGTGCAGCATTAAACAGTTTGAGTGTATTCACATGATGAAGCGATCTGCCAATTATTTTTGTGTCCCTCTTGTTATTGTTAGATCTTCACCATTATCCTGATTTGGCCACATCCCACTCTGATTTAATGCTGGTCAATCTTCTCTCAGCAACTCTCTCCCTTCATGCAGAAGAAATCACCTCGGTGTCAAATTTTGTTCACAGTTCGAGCCGTCTAAAAGCATCTATTAGCGAACAAAATAGAAAAGATTATCACTGATAAAAGACCTCAGTTCCAATCTGGTTCACAGTGACACCCGGCCAACGTGCAAGAAAAGGGATTCTGGGGATAGCCACAAAAGGCACGATGAAGCAAGGCGCACTGAGAGAAAGCTATTAGAAAACTCCCCGCCAGCTTCCAGTAGGGCTTAATGGGAGAAAGTCTGCTGAGAGCAACAGGGAAAATTGCAAGTGGGTACAGAGGAAATTAAATCGGATGGTGACAGACAGAATAACAGCTTCTGCACAGAGTCCTGCAGACTTAAATTGGAAATAGCCAATATTTTCTCAGAATTTTAAAAATAAGTGTATTTTTTTAAAGATGATAATCTCTTCAGCTGTATTGAAAATTAGAAATGATTGAGGGTAAACCCACCTGTAGATGTCAAGTTTTCATTCTTTCCATGTGTTCATGGGCGGAACAGTAGCACAGTGGTTAGCATTGTTGATTCACAACGTCAGGGACCTGGGTTCGATTCCCGGCTTGGGTCAATGTCTGTGCGGAGTCTGCCCGTTCTTCCCATGTCTGCATAGGTTTCCTCCCGCAGTCCAAAAATGTGCAGGTTCAGTGGATTGGCCATGTTAAATTGCCCTTGGTGTCCAAAAGGTTAGGTAGTGTTATGGGGATAGGGTGGAGGTGTGGGCTTAAGTCGGGTCCTCTTTCCAAGGGCCGGTGCAGACTCGATGGGCCGAATGGCCTCCTGCACTGTAACTTCTATGATTCAAAAACTATGCACAGAATATTGCATCAATAATAAATACAAATAGCCTGCAGAGAGAGGTAGAGTTGGGATGCATTCCACATACTTGCAAGTTTTAGACTCGAACTAACCCATTATTATATTTGATAATATGGGATCAGAAATTAGCTGTACTGCTGACCTCTGCTTTTTCATCCTTTTGGGAAAACAGTGCAAAGTAGTTTCATTAAAAGTTATAAATTCATTTGGTGGTGTGTCATGTAATTATCCAGTGATTGCAGCTTATAACCAACAGCTCCAGAGCTTTTTGACAGTTTTTTTCTCCATTGCCAATTGCTTCCTCTTCCTTTCGTCCCTTTGTTGTAGTGATTGCTGCTCTGTTCAAAATGACAGAGCTTTGGTATATTGCCATTCCAAAAACAGCTCAGTTCATAGACCTGTTTAACCTCATGGTCTCACCACCAAACAGAACTTTATTCTTACCTGAAGTCCACAAGTATACAATATCCCTCATCACTGGAGAGCAATCGGCAAATGGAAACCCTGAATTGGACTGATCTGATCTCTCCACACATGTTCATCCAATGCCTGTGTCTATGTATTTGCATTGTGTATTTTCTTTTCATGTAAGGAATGATCTGTTTGAGCTGCTCGCAGAACAATACTTTTCACTGTACCTTGGTACACGTGACAATAAACCAATCCAATCCAGAACGTTTCTGCCGAGACTTTTCATCTTCATCTTGGAGAGCTGACCTCCATGTGTTGCACTTTTTTGCCTTTGTCATTGTGCGCCAACCTCTGCTGGGCTGTGATTCGCCTATTTGGAGTGCGCACGCGAGGGACTGATTCCACCATTGGGGGTTGGGGACAGAGGTACCCTCAGTGGATCAGCCGCTTTTTACAGTGCCACCCGATTCTCCTGGTGATTGAAGCTGCTGGAAAATATAATCAGGCAAGCTGCATAACAAGTTATTGAACCTCTACCGAGGTTTTGCACCCCTACCAGAGCTGTCAGTTCCAGCCGTGCTGTCAGGGTTCAAATTTCACTCCCACTGAGGTTTAACAAATCCCAATGACGAATGGAATAAAGAAGCATAGCAGCACATTAAATACGTAGAAAACCAGCTCAAGTGTAAAACATGCAGTGTAAATTGCATATGGGGAAAGATATCAATGCTAAGGGAGGGGGTAATGACCAATGTGCATTAGTTTACTCTCCTCCCCCTCCCTGGACTAGTTTGTTCCCAGGATCGGTCCCTCAGTGTAAACTCTGTGTAAAAAACAGCTTGTAATATTTTAATTTTAATAAATGCAGTTCTGCTACTAAGAATATAGCACAAGGACATGCTTGTGTATTGCTTTCCAATCTGGGAGTATCCGTCTTCAAGGGTAATTTATAAACAGACTAGCCTGAACATAAAGTATGTTTTATCTCCATTTGTTTTTTGTTAACATTGCCACTTTCCCATTTAAAGGTAATTATATCCTGCAGCAGCAATCCAACAACAGTGGATTTTCTTTCAAACAAGCTCAGGTATACAAGAAGTGACCCATTGGTCAATTCTGAGAATGCAGAATTAAGCCGAAATTGACAAGAAGGCTTTAGAAATAGAGATAAAGCAGATTTAACACAAATCATTTACAGAGCGATGGATTGTAGCATATAAACTAAATTTGCTTTGCCCTACTTAACAACAGCAAAGAATAAAGAAAAATACAGCACAGGAACAGGCCCTTCGGCCCTCCAAACCCGTGCCGACTATGCTGCCCGACTAAACTACAATCTTCTGCACTTCCTGGGTCCGTATCCTTCTATTCCCATCCTATTCATGTATTTGTCAAGATGCCCCTTAAATGTCACTTTCGTCCCTGCTTCCACCACCTCCTCCGGTAGCGAGTTCCAGGCACCCACTATCCTATGTGTAAAAAACTTGCCTCGCACATCTACTCTAAACCTTGCCCCTCACACCTTAAACCTATGCCCCCTAGTAATTGACCCCTCTACCCTGGGGAAAAGCCTCTGACTACCCACTCTGTCTATGCCCCTCACAATTTTGTAGACCTCTATCAGGTTGCCCCTCAACCTCGGGCGTTCCAATGAGAACAAACCAAGTTTTTTCAACCGCTCCTCATAGCTAATGCCCTCCATACCAGGCAACATTCTGGTAAATCTCTTCTGCACCCTCTCTAAAGCCTCCACATCCTTCTGGTAGTGTGGCGACCAGAATTAAACACTATACTCCAAGTGTGGCCTAACTAAGGTTCTATACAGCTGCAACATGACTTGCCAATTCTTATACTCAATGCCTCGGCCAATGAAGGCAAGCATACCGTATGCCTTCTTGACTACCTTCTCCACCTGTGTTGCCCCTTTCAGTGACCTGTGGACCTGTACACCTAGATCTCTCTGACTTTCAATACTCTTGAGGGTTCTACCATTCACTGTATATTCCCTACCTGCATTAGACCTTCCAAAATGCATTACTTCTCATTTGTCTGGATTAAACTCCATCTGCCATCTCTCTTCCCAAGTCTCCAAACAATCTAAATCCTGCTGTATCCTCTGACAGTCCTCATCGCTATCCGCAATTCCACCAACCTTTGTGTCGTCTGCAAACTTACTAATCAGACCAGTTACATTTTCCTCCAAATCATTTATATATGCAACAAACAGCAACGGTCCCAGCACTGATCCCTGCGGAACACCACTAGTCACAGCCCTCCAATTAGAAAAGCATCCTTCCATTGCTACTCTCTGCCTTCTATGACCTAGCCAGTTCTGTTTCCACCTTGCCAGCTCACCCCTGATCCCGTGTGACTTCACCTTTTGTACTAGTCTACCATGAGGGATCTTGTCAAAGGTCTTACTGAAGTCCATATAGACAACATTCACTGCCCTACCTGCATCAATCATCTTTGTGACCTCCTCGAAAAACTCTATCAAGTTAGTGAGACACGACCTCCCCTTCACAAAACCATGCTGCCTCTCACTAATACGTCCATTTGCTTCCAAATGGGAGTAGATCCTGTCTCGAAGAATTCTCTCCAGTAATTTCCCTACTACTGACGTAAGGCTCACCGGCCTGTAGTTCCCTGGATTATCCTTGCTACCCTTCTTAAACAGAGGAACAACATTGGCTATTCTCCAGTCCTCCGGGACATCACCTGAAGACAGTGAGGATCCAAAGATTTCTGTCAAGGCCTCAGCAATTTCCTCTCTAGCCTCCTTCAGTATTCTGGGGTAGATCCCATCAGGCCCTGGGGACTTATCTCCCTTAATGTTTTTCAAGACGCCCAACACCTCGTCTTTTTGGATCTCAATGTGACCCAGGCTATCTACACACCCTTCTCCAGACTCAACATCTACCAATTCCTTCTCTTTAGTGAATACTGATGCAAAGTATTCATTTAGTACCTCGCCCATTTCCTCTGGCGCCACACATAGATTCCCTTGCCTATCCTTCAGCGGGCCAACCCTTTCCCTGGCTACCCTCTTGCTTTTTATGTATGTGTAAAAAGCCTTGGGATTTTCCTTAACCCTATTTGCCAATGACTTTTCGTGACCCCTTCTAGCCCTCCTGACTCCTTGCTTAAGTTCCTTCCTACTTTCCTTATATTCCACACAGGCTTCGCCTGGTAAGCCTTTTAGCCCTGACAAATGTCTCCTTTTTCTTTTCGACGAGGGCTACAATATCTCTCGTTATCCAAGGTTCCCGAAAATTGCAGTATTTATCCTTCTTCCTCACAGGAACATGCCGGTCATGAATTCCTTTCAACTGACACCTGAAAGCCTCTCACATGTCAGATGTTGATTTACCCTCAAACATCCGCCCCCAATCTAGGTTCTTCAGTTCCCGCCTAATATTGTTATAATTAGCCTTCCCCCAATTTAGCACATTCACCCTAGGACCACTCCTATCCTTGTCCACCAGCACTTTAAAACTTACTAAATTGTGGTCACTGAAACTTCGACCACCTGGCCGGGCTCATTCCCCAATACCAGGTCCAGTACCACCCCATCCCTAGTTGGACTGTCGACATATTGTTTTAAGAAGCCCACCTGGATGCCCCTTACAAACTCTGCCCCGTCCAAGCCCCTGGCACTAAGTGAGTCCCAGTCAATATTGGGGAAGTTGAAGTCTCCCATCACCACAACCCTGTTGTTTTTACTCTTTTCCAAAATCTGTCTACGTATCTGCTCCTCTATCTCCCGCTGGCTGTTGGGAGGCTTGTAGTAAACCCCCAACATTGTGACTGCACCCTTCTTATTCCTGATCTCTACCCATATAGCCTCACTGCCCTCTGAGGTGTCCTCCCGTAGTACAGCTGTGATATCCTCCCTAACCAGTAGCGCAACTCCGCCACCCCTTTTACATCCTCCTCTATCCCACCTGAAACATCTAACTCCTGGAACGTTTAGCTGCCAATCCTGCCCTTCCCTCAACCAGATCTCTGTAATGGCAACAACATCATAGTTCCAAGTACTAATCCAAGCTCTAAGTTCATCTGCCTTACCCGTAATACTTCTTGCATTAAAACATATGCACTTCAGGCCACCAGAGCCGCTGTGTTCAGCAACTTCACCCTGTCTGCTCTGCCTCAGAGCCATACTGTCCCTATTCCCTAGTTCTCCCTCAATGCTCTCACCTTCTGACCTATTGCTCCCGTGCCCACCCCCTTGCCATACTAGTTTAAACCCTCCCGCATGACATTAGCAAACCTCGCGGCCAGGATATTTATGCCTCTCCAGTTTAGATGCAACCCGTCCTTCTTATATAGGTCACACCTGCCCCGGAAGAGCTGCCAGTGGTCCGGATAACGGAAACCCTCCCTCCTACACCAGCTGTTTAGCCATGTGCTTAGCTGCTCTATCTTACTATTTCTAGCCTCACTGGCACGTGGCACAGGGAGTAATCCCGAGATTACAACCCTAGAGGTCCTGTCTTTTAACTTTCTGCCTAGCTCCCTGAACTCCTGCTGCAGGACCTCATGCCCCTTCCTGCCTATGTCATTAGTACCAATATGTACAACGACCTCTGCCTGTTTGCCCTCCCCCTTCAGGATGCCCTCTACCTGTTCGGAGACATCCTGGACCCTGGCACCAGGGAGGCAACATACCATCCTGGAGTCTCTTTCATGTCCACAGAAGCGCCTATCTGTGCCCCTGACTATAGAGTCCTCTATGACTATTGTTCTTCTGCGCTTTGACCCTCCCTTCTGAACATCAGAGCCAGCCACTGCTCTGGCTGCTGCTGTTATCCCCTGATAGGCTATCCCCTCCGACAGTATCCAAAGGGGTATACCTGTTCGAGAGGGGGACAACCACAGGGGATTCCTGCACTGACTGCCTGCCCTTTCTGGTGGTCACCCATTTCTCTGCCTGCACCTTGGGTGTGACCACATTTATATAACTGCTATCTATGACGCTTTCCGCCACCTGCATGCTCCTAAGTGCATCCAATTGCTGCTCCAACCGAACCATGCGGTCTGTGAGGAGCTCCAGTTGGGTGCACTTTCTGCAGATGAAGCCATCCGGGACGCTGGAAGCCTCCCGGACCTGCCACATCTCACAGTCAGAGCACTGCACCCCTCTAGCTGACATTGCGTCAATTAATTAGTAAATTGAAGTTAAAAGTTTTTTTTTAAATGTTTTAAGTTACTGTTAACTATATGTTTCCTAGCACTAGATTTCTACTATAAATGTGAAAGCTCAATACAGTACTCTCCGATCTCTGGCTTAGATACCCCTCTAATTATAATTATGTTTAATTAGTTTACCAATACTTAATTTTTTAAGTTTAGTGTATATTCCCAACCAGCCAATCAGGTCACAGCTTTTCTGTGATGTCACTTCAGTTTCCCCCCACCCCACCCCCACACACACAATTTGAAAAGGTAATAAAAGTAAAAATGAGTAAAAATCACTTACTTATCTTCTGAGGGTCTCAGGTTCTCTCCCTGCTGATTAAAAGTTACAGGCCAGGAGAAAGAGAGAGAACAAAACAGTAGGGAAAAAGCACCTTCTCCCACTCTGCACCGAATTACCTCACTGCACCAAATTACCAAGTTTCAAATTCTCACTCTGGATGTGTCTTACTCACTCAGGCTGTATCTCTTTGACCTGCGCAACGCTTACTGAGTGCGCTTTCTGTCTGTCTTTTATACAGACTTCAGGATGACTCACACTACTTAAACTTCAAAGAGACAAATACAATGTGTACCTTTGTGCCCCTAAACAGGCCTCAGGTGACTGCCAGATAACTGCCTCTCAGCAATTAGGGTGGGGGCAGCTTCAGCCAATCAGACACTAATCTACACTGCACTTTTAACTGAAAAACAGCAGAATTAGATTTACCACTTACCTTTCCTGGTTACCTCAGTGCACCAAATTACCAAGTTTCAAATTCGCACTCTGGATGGGTCTTACTCACTCAGGCTGTGT
The DNA here is from genome assembly GCF_047496885.1 of Scyliorhinus torazame. NCBI lineage: Eukaryota > Metazoa > Chordata > Chondrichthyes > Carcharhiniformes > Scyliorhinidae > Scyliorhinus > Scyliorhinus torazame. The sequence continues at coordinate 12,409 of NW_027308204.1, forward strand.
CTCTTTGACCTGCGCAACGCTTACTCCAACAGCAAACCTGGGGGGCGGGGGGGGGGGGGGTGGGGTGCGGGTGCTGCATTAGGGAAAAATATGACTTCTTGGTTTTGATACATTTTGACACATTGTAATATCTGGCTGTGTATGTTTGATGGGTTTCATTGTACGGCAATATGTATTGCAATGCATTTCTTTTCCATAAGGAGAGCATTATCTGGTACTGCTAGGATTGATAATAAATCAGTATTGCTTCACACTCCAGTAGTTCCACATTCAAAGACCTGGAAAGAAACAGTCTCAAGGACAGTGGACATGAAGAAAGTGACCAAACTGACAGCGAACATGATGCGCATCGAGGCCTGTATTGTGACACAGCCATCAATGAAGTGTTGAATACTACTCTCAATTCCGCCGGGTCTCAGGTACCTGAACAAGGTAAGATGATTAAAGTAATGTTGCCAAGGTCACGGCAAAAGATTGGTAGGTGTAATGGATTTCTCCTTTGTACTCATACATTTAGTGAACATGGATACTGATCATGATACCCTGCCCTGGGCTCAGGGTGATTCAGTGGCATTTGTTTTTTGAGAAAATTTGTTCAAATTAAGTAATAATCACATGAGGTGCCCTTTACACTACTTTAATTTGAATTAATATACAACTCAAATTAAGTAATTCTGTATTTAGACTGCAAGTACACTTTGCTGGGCTAATTTATGAAAAGTTCTTCATTTAAATTCAAATAAACCCTTTTTTGTGAATAATTTAAAGTTTATTTATATATTAACTCTAGTAAAACAGGTTATTAATCAACTTGGATTTTTTAAGAATGATTGTTTTTAAATCAGAAAGGACTTCCATCGTGTTATTGCTTAAAGGGGCACAGACTTCATGAGAAGCTGTTTGGCTTTTTTCCTTCCCCCAATCAAATGGTTTACCACAGAATAAATGTTTCATTTTGACACAGGGCTGCGTGGCCATTTTAGTACTATTTGCAAATTGTTTTTCCACTGAAAGCTGTGCCTTTAATTATTTCTTCATTTGTTCTTGGGATATGGCTGCAAGGCTGTAGTTATTGCCTATCTCTCATTACCACTGAGACAGTGGATGGCTGAGTGCTTGTAGAGATGTCGATTCCACAATGGTATTAGAAAGGGACACCCAAGACATTAATCCAGCAAAAAGAAATTAGCGATATATGCCCAAGTCAAGATGTTGTGTGACTTGAAGGAAGAATGGAGATATTGGTGTCCTCAAGACATGCTGCTTTTCTCCTCGGTGGAAGAGTTCGCAGAGAAGGGACGTGCAATAGGAGTATCTTAGGTTTGTTGATATGAAGTCATAACTCAGAAGCTGTCTTCTTTTATGACACAGAGATAATACAAGTGTATTGCAGAAAGTTAAGTGGACGTTACTCGGAAGGAAAGAGGTTGGTGTAGTGTGATTCTTCATTTTTGTGTTGAATCTCAGCATTAAAGAGGCAGTGCAAATTCTTAACCCATGGTTGTTTGTGATTGGATCTCATCTACTGCATGGGGTACTTAAGTACAGTTATCTCAATGAAAAAGAGGAAATCTAAGCTGATTTTGACATCACTATATCAACATGCTGGAAAAGATGAGTCCTCAGTTCCCATTGATAGGGTCACTGTTATAGTTGACATGCCCATGGCTGTTGTAAATTTGCAAGATTCCTAGCCTCTGACCTGCACTTGTAGCCACCAGTATTTATATGGCTGTCCAGTTAAGTTTCTGGTCAATGGTAAGCCCCCAGGCTGTTGATAGTGGGGGAATTCAGCGATGGTAATGCCATTGAATGTCAAAGGGTGATGGTTAGATCCTCTCTTGTTGGAAATGGTCATTGCCTGGGACTTGTGTGGGCCGAATGATACTTGCCACGTGTCAGCCCAAGTCTGTATATTATCCAGGTCTTTGGACATGGACTGCACCTGTAACTGAGGAATCGCAGATGGTGTTGAACATTGTGCAATCATGAGCAAATATCCCCACTTCTGATTTATGATGGAAGGGAGGTCATTGATGAAACAGCTGAAGGTGCTTGGGCCTAGGATACTACCTGAGCCGTAATGTCCTGGAGCTGAGATGACTGATCTCAAACAACCACAACTCTCTTCCTTTGTGCCAGGCATGACTCCAACCAGTGAAGAGTTTGTCCCCTGATTCCCATTGACTCCAGTTTCGCTGGGGCTCCTTGATGCCATACACCAACAAATGTGGCCTTGATGTCAAGGCAGCGTTTAACTCTCACCTCACAATTCAGCTTTTTGTCCATGTTTGAACCAAGGCTGTAACGCGGTCAGGAGCAGAGTGAGCCTGGCGGAATCCAAACTGAGCATCAGTGAGCAGGTTATTGCTGAGTAAGTGCCACTGTTCACGATCCCTTCACCTCTTTACTGATGATCAAGATTAAACTGATGGGGCGGTAATTGACCAAGTTGAATTTGGCCTGCTTTTTGTGTATATGACATAGCTGGGCAACTTTCCACATTGCTGGTTAGCTGCCAGTGTTGTAGCTGCACTGGAACAGCTTGGCTAGGGGTGTGTGGTAGGTTTTGGAGCACAAGTCTTCAGTACTATTGCCAGAATATTGTCAGGGCCCAGAGACATTGCAGTATCAAAGTCACCAATAGTGATTAAAATGGAGATGGTCAAGTCACTGTAATCGTAGATGGGGACGTGTGGTTGGAGGAGATTACAGCGATAAGGAAGGTTTAGGCAGTGGAGGAATTTGAAAACAAGGTTGGAAATTTTAAAATCGAGGCGTTGTTTAATTGAGAGCCAGCAGAGGTCAAGGCGCGAGTTAACAGGCAGCTGAATTTAGATGAGCTCAAGTTTATCAAGAGTGAAATGAGGGAAGCTGACCAGCAGTGAAGTGGAACAGTAAACTTAAAGGTAACAAAGGCATGCATAGGGGTTTCAGCAACAGATGAGCTGAGACAGAGGCAGAGTTGGGCCATGATACTGAAATGGAATTAGGCAGTCTTAATGATGGAGCAGATATGTGGTCAGAAGTTCATCTCGCAGTCAGGTATGACTTGTGAACAGTCTGGTTGAGCCTCAGACGGTTTGCCACGGAGAGGGATGGAGTCAATGGCTATGGAATAGAATTTTTAGAATAGAGGTGTTCACAATTAAATAGGTTTTGTGACAGTACCTCAGGAGAAACTGTTCCTGCTGATAAATAGGTTGATAAACAGAGGATACTGATTTAAGTCAACTGAAAAAAGAAGAGGGGGAGTGAGGTGAATGTTTTTCTGCAGAGAATTTGATCTGACCCTGATAAGATGGCAGAAACAGATTCAATAGTAACTTTCAAAATGGAACAGGGTATGTAATTGCAGGACCATGGGGAAAGAGCAGGGGAGTGCAAACAATTGGATAGCTTTCTGAGAACAGGCACAAAGGGCCAAATGGCTTCCTTCTGTGTTGTAGGATTCTGTGATATGGGCCGGGATTCTCCCCTACCCAGCGGGGCGGGGGGTCCCGCGGGATGCAGTGGCGGGAACCACTCCGGCGTCGGGCCACCCCAAAGGTGCGGATTTCTCCGCACCTTTAGGGGCCAAGCCCTCACCTTGAGGGGCTAGGCCTGCGCCAGAGTGGTTGGCGTGCCGCCGGCTGGCGGGAAAGGCCTTTGGCGCCACGCCAGCCGGGGCCGAAGGGATTCCGCCGGCCGGCAGAAGTCTGCGCATGCACGGGAGCATCAGCGGCTGCTGACGTCATCCCTACGCATGCACGGGGGGGGGGGTCACTTCCGCATCGGCCATCACGGAGGCTATGGCCGAGGCGGAAGGAAAAAAGTGCCCCCACGGCACAGGCCCGCCTGCGGATCGGTGGGCCCCGATCGCGGACCAGGCCACCGTGGGGGCACCCCCCGGGGCCAGATCGTTCCGCCCCCCCCCCCCAGGACCCTGGAGCCCGCCAGCCCCTCCGGTAAGGTAGGTGGTTTGATTCACAGCAGCGGGACTTCGGCCCATCGCGGGCCGGAGAATCGCCGGGGGGGAACCCGCCGACCGGCGTGGCGCGATTCCCGCCCCAACCGAATTTTCGGTGCCGGAGAATTCGGCGGCCGGCGGGGGCGGGATTTACGCCGCCCCCGGTGATTCTCCGACCTGGCGGGAGGTCGGAAAATCTCGCCCATGGTTTGTGATAAATAACCTGATACTGTTACTGGTCGCCTGTGGATCTGACTGTAAATGAAAGTTGGCACATCTGACGTCAGCTAACACTTTTTGCAGGTTCCCGAATCTGCCACAAATTCTCAACATTCAGCCAGGATATCAGCTCTGTTTACTTGTCTGTTTTTATCATACTTAATTCAATTTGTGATCAAATTACACCAAGAAAGGTACTTGCCTCTCATCTATATAATATTTAAAAATAAATTCTTCCACCTTATTATGATTGTGTTTGCAGATCCATTTTAAGATCCAGCCTGCGGACCTTAGTGTATGTGGAACATTGGGCCATCACTGAATGGTTCTATTGAAATTTCCACAGGCCAACCAACTGGATGTCCTTTGGAAAGTGCCCACACCTAGAAATTACAATTTAAACAAATTCCTGTTTCTACATCTGAAGGCACACTAAGGAGCAGCTCAGAGCATCTCAGGCAATTGCAGCTTTGTTCCTATCATCTCAAGATCAGAAAACAGATAGATCAAGCCCAAATCTTCCTGATGTCGTTGGCTTATGCCCGCATGAGGCAATACACTTATTGGCTTCGTCATTTATGAGAGATAAGGGGCGGGATTTTCCAGTCTTGACTGTGGCAGGACCTGTTGCGAGCGAGAAAGGAAAATTTGGGGTTCCAGCCAAAACTCCATTCACTTTCAGCGGCACCAGAAAATCCCAGTGAACACTTCGGATAAGGGAGGCCATTTAGCTCATCAGTAGGCTCGATGGCTAACATGTGGATCAGATTAACATTGGCAACACGGGGTTCAGTCCACGTGCTGGCTTAGGTGAATATTGGGCACACCTCATGGTAGTGAAAATCACAACTCACACAGTCATGCTGAGGCGATTAATGGCCTAGAACCTGACTTCAGGAAGAGAACGCAAGGATAAAGGATAACTTATAATAGTTATTCTATAGCAAACACCAGAAAGAGGTTGCCCGTCTGGTTCAACATCTCGTTAGTTGGCCTACCTTTTAACAAACTCTCAGCCACCAGTGAACACAAACACGATATCCTCAGAAATGGAATTTGAAATAAAAATCATATTTTCAGAGCTGTAGCACCATACCGAAAAGGTGAAATTCCCATGCTAAGTTCAACTCATTCTCCGGAGCAGAAGCAATTTTACTCACGGTGACTGTTATATTTCTTTGTTGCCGCAAAAAGAAAAGATATGGAGGTGCCCACCCCCTGGATTCTTGTAAAATACGATGAGAGGTTTATTAAGAGTGTTGCTCGTACAATCAAGATGGTGATCTGCTCAAAGCCCACGCAAACACTCTGCTGACATCACTGCGCATCACGTTTCGCTGAATCAGCAAGAATATTAGATAATAGCATAATAATCTTTATTGTCACAAGTAGGCTCATATTAACACTGCAATGAAGTTACTGTGAAAAGCCCCTCATTGCCACACTCCGGCGCCTGTTCAGGTACACAGAGGGTGAATTCAAAATGTCTAAATTACCTAACAGCCCGTCTTTCAGGACTTGTGGAAGGGAACCGGAGCACCTGGAAGAAACCCACGCAGACACAGGGAGAACGTGCAGACTCCACACAGACAGTGACCCACGCCGGGAATCGAACCTGGGACCCTGGAGCTGTGAAGCAACAGTGCTACCCACTGTGTTACCGTGCAGTGACAAGTTCAGATTTTGTTTCTGAGGACTTTTCAATACTTATAGTGACAGATACTGAAATAACTACTCAAGACGTACTATCTACAGAAAGGAATGAGCACACTTCTGATGTCGCAAGTAGCCGAGTTCAAGAACACCAAATTCTATCAATAAGGGATAGGCGTTCACCACAAAGACTGTCTTATTGAACTGTGTATATATAAAGAAATAACTTACCAGGGAATCTATTAGATAAATAATTGTTGTTGTTGCACTCGTGAAGTAAAGAGGGAGGGGTGTTATGTATCTGTGAATACATTGGCTGGCTTCGTGTCAGTTTGTAATGACGCGAGCAGTGTTTGCGTGGGGTTTCGGCAGATCATCATCCTGATTGTTTCAGAAACACCTTTAATAAACCTCTCATCGGTGTTTGCAAGAATCGGATCTTGGTCCCTTCCATACCTTTTCTCTTTGTGGCAACAAAGAAACACAGCAAATACCAAGTCAACTGCAATTGTTTCCAGAATTTTTATAACATGGAGAGATATTTCATTTCTCAAAGGCTCTAAATGTAAAAACGCCAGCAACAGCCTGCAATTAGATTGGACCCGTACCAAAGTAAAACATTACTCCCATGACAGGTAAAATAAGTTGACAACAAAGCAAAGAAAGATACATTTAGTGCAGGTGACCAACAGCTTGGTCAAAGAGCTCATTTTTAAGAAGTGCTTTAAGGGAGGAGAGAGACAAGGAGGTCTAGGGAGGGAATTCCAAAACTTCGGGCCGAAGCAGTGAAGGCTGCACAAGAGGTTATAATTGGAGAAGATCCATGTTCTCGGAAACAGCAGAACAACCTGCAACCGAGCCAGGCTTCCCCTTGTACTATTGATTCAGGTAGTGATTTTTGTGGTTCAGGTCTGGCTTCAGGTTCAAGGGCCTTGGGATGAGTTCAGACTGAATCAAATCTGCACCAAGGTTGCTTTGCTCAATCCTGATTAGCACCGCATTAACATATATTTGGAGGAACATTTAGCTGTGTGTTGGACAAAATAAAACAAACAAACAACCGGAGGTTACCCAGTTTCCACACATTACCAGACATAATTAATGGGAAACTATGTACAGTGTGTGGCGGCGTTTTTACCTGTCAGCATGCCACTGAAGACTACGAGTAATGACTCTCAAAGAGACATGCTGAGACTGGATCGACCTAAATGTGTCAGATGTCTGACATTAATCGAGCATGTAGTGTTTTGTAGCACATTGCTCACTTAAAAAATGAAAATGTACATATTTTCAGTATCAGAACCCAGCGACTTTCCTGGTAGTTTCATCAGTCTGTTTATTGTACTTTTATACCCATGAGTTTTATTACAGAGACCGGCAATCAAGCAATGTAGGTGAGGAATATATTGCAGCTCCAGGGAAAACAGAGGGCAGGGCTGGAATTCTCCGGCCGTTGGGATTCTCTGTTCCCACCGACAGCGCACCCCAGCTCGTGGGTTTCCCAGCAGCGTGGAGTGGTTTCAATGGGAAATCCTATTGACAAGTGGCAAAAGTAGTGAATCCTGCCACCAGCAAACAGTGCACCACTGAGAAACACATGGCTGTGGGACCGGAGAATCTAGCCCCAGTCCATTAGAGTTGCATTGAAATGCTGAGGATTTGAGTTAGACTCATCCAAGCTGCTCAAAGAAGGCACGATTGTTATTTTGGTCACTCATGCAGCTAAAAGTTGTGGTTGCTTCCTTTCTCCTGCTCCCCCGTTTCCAAATCAATGGGGTTGGTTTTAACTATTCCTGCAGCAGCTACCTATCAGTTTTACACCCAATGAATGGAAAGGGAAAACGGGCAGGGTGGAAAATGGGCAGTTCAACCCCAGTGGGACAAGTTAGAAATGACTCTATGATCCTTAAACCCAAGTGTTCCAGTGTAAGATTATTGACACTGAACCTCATACAAGAAAGCCTTGGAGATGTCTCTGTTTCTGAATAATGCTCTTCCTGAATATGCCAAAATGAATCTTTCTGCAATGGTTTGCTATCAAAACTTTCTTTTAGTTCCTATGACTGGCCACCAAAATTTTGACTTTATCATTTTCAGATGGAAACCATGGTTTCAAAGTTTAAACTAATTCTGTTAGTTTTCCCCCCAAATCCAATCTATAATCACAAAAATGGAATTGCAAATCTAGGAATGTAAGAAGAAAGGCCATTACATCCCTATCACTACTAACTGCCCCATCTTAGCAGCCACCAGTACTTTGAACACTCCCAGTACGTGTCTCCACTAGATAGATTATTCCATGTACTTATTACTGAATAGAAATATTCTTCTTGATCCCTGTTCTTAAACCTATTTCTGTGTAATTCTCAGTTATGTCCTCTGGTAGCATTCTTTAGTCTTTGAAATAACATTTTAGTTGTATCTTAACTGCACCATTGAATACATATTTTGCAGGCTCCACCACCCCGCCTGTTGACATTTTTCTTTCCAGACTATAAACATTGGATTTCTATAATCTTTTCTCCAAGCTCATCTCCTTTGAAGTTCTATCTTTCTACAGTGCAATAGATCCAGTGCACTAATTATAGTCTGACTAATGTTTCGAAATACCTCAATGTAACTTCTGTCGCCTTTATCTCGTTACATGTTCGAACATTATATTCAGTTCTTTTAAGTCGTTCTGCTGTGTTTACAGTATCTGGATAATGAAATTGATCATCCTTTTCTGAGCATACCTATGTTAAAATTTATTTGTTACTTTTGGCTGTGTAGCAAGTATTCTGAAAACCTTCACCGCACCCTCTGTCTCCTTTGTTCTATTGTTTGAACAATACCAGCAAAATTGGCAAACTGCAGTTGGTTTTGGTTGGAGTCAGAAAGTTGAGACTAAGCTGTTTTCAGTTATAGCAGTATTGGAGAGGAGGGGATAAGTTTTCCTGAGCTTAATGACATAATTTAACCATTTGAAAATCTTATAGCCTGACTTTATTTGTTCGTATGGTCACATTTATGCTGTGTGGAACCTTCAATATCTGCTTTATCCCTGACATTCTCAAAGAAAACGATCCTCTTTTTCTAACTGTGCTTCCCATTTAAGTTACTGTTGTCCAAGTCTTTCTCTAGCTTAGTTCTTATAATAGCTCCCGTTAATTTACTTAGAATTGATCCTAGACGAATGAGAATGTAATTGTCAGTCTCGTCATCCCCTTTTAAATGTAGCTGCCATGTTTGCATCTTTGACTTTCCTGTGTAATTTCTTCCCTTCATGTCTGAAGGATATTGTCACCTAGTCACGGCATTTGTTGGTCTTATCACACCCATCCCCCCCCCCCCCCGCCACAAACCTATTGAGTATCTCTTCCGCACCGACTTTTAATGAATGCATTGAATGTACTACGGAGCCTGAACAAGAAGTTAATACTATCTGTCTCGAGTAGATGTTTGCAGAAAATATCCAAATCACATGGCACGGTAGGGCGGCACTGTGGTTAGCACTGCTGCCTCACAGCGCCAGGAACCTGGGTTTGATTCCAAACTTGGGTGACTGTGTAGAGTTTGCACATTCTCCCCTTGTCTGTGTGGGTTTCCTTCTGGGGGCTCCGGTTTCCTCCCAAAGTCCAAAGATGTGCAGGTTATGTGGGCTAGCCATACTAAATTGCCCCTTAGTGTCCAAAGGTTAGGTGGGATTATGGAATAGGGCATGAGCCTGGAAACCTAGGACAGGTAAGGTGCTCTTTTGAAGTGTTGGTGCAGACTCGATGGGCCGAATGGCCTCCTGCACCGATTCTATGATATTTTTAAGCATGCCTTACATTTTTCTTTTTAGATTCATCTTTAAATTATAACTTATTTAAATATTCATTTATAGGAACAATATTGGAATAATATTGCAATATTATGCTTTACATTATCATCTATACCCATTTCTAGGCATGTGTGCGCACTTTGTGTTAGGTAGATATTGTCTAATATATTTGAAATAGATCTTCGGGAAACTACTGTATCCAATTAAATGATGCAACCTGATTGGCACTATTTTCAATTTTACATGTTAACTATATAATTTAACGTAGATTTTGTTGGAAAACATGGTCCATCCATTCATGACATCGGGAGTAAACAATCTATGGGTGTGATTCTCCAGACCGTAAATTCCTGCCTGAGGTCAATGGACCTTTACATGATCCGTGCCGTGGCAATCTTGCAGTGAGGGGGTGGAAGAATCCAGCCCAATGTATATTTTTTTCCTAAAAGGTGAAATTTGGTAGTTAACCTTTTGTCCACCAGCCCTCCTGAGAGTAGTTGTTTTGCACACTTTGCTAACAGAAAGAGCCCGAGATTTGGTTGAGAGGTCTCTCAAGTTCACTCAGTATTCCTTCTTTGACATAGAATGCAGGACCACTGATTAAGGTGCACAAGCTCAAAATAAACCTGCAATATGGGACAATGTGGATGAATGAAGACTTGCCAAATAAATGGATAAAAACAAATTACTGCAGATGCTGTAATCTGAAACTAAAGAGAAAATGCTGCAAAATCTCAGCACGTCTGGCAGTATCTGTAGGGAGAGAAAAGAGCTAACATTTCAAGTCCAAATGACCCTTTGTCAAAGCTAAAAGACATAGAAAGTGGGAAATATTTATACTGTGGAGTGAGTGAATAAAATATGGGTCATAGCCACAGAAACCAAGGGAACAGAGTGCTAATAGCCACAGAAACCAAAAGGAAAGAGTGCTAATGGTAGTCCCCAGAGAGAACAAAAGGCGTGAAAGGCCAAAAGCAGAGAAACTTAACACCAGAGGGTAAACTGTAACAGGTGTAGATATGGGGGAGGGGAAGGGGGAAGCAAAGGGGTGAAAAGGTAAGGAATGGGGGGGATAAGATGGGGGGGGGGGTAAATATATATATATATAGAAAGACGAGAAAAAAAGAAATGGTAAAAGACAGTTAAAATAAAATGGGATGAAAACAAAGGGGTCGAGATGGCGTAGAGCTAATCATCTGAAGTTGTTGAATTTGATTTTGAGACCAGAAGGCTGAGGCGTGCCGCACCGGAAGATGAGATGTTGTTCCAGTTTGCGCTGAGCTCCACTGGAACATTGCAGCAGTCCAAGGACAGACATGTGGGCATGGGAGCAGGGTCTTGTGTTAAAATGGCAAGCAACAGGAAGGTCAAGGTCCTGAATGTGCACAGACCGAAGGTGCTCAGCAAAGTGATCACCCAGTCTGCGTTTGGTCTCTCCGATATAGAGGAGGAGACCACACTGAAGACTTGCCTCCTGGTTCCTGATTGCAACATTAGGTTGTTCACATGTGGCTGTTGCAGTTCACATTATAAATGAATGTTCAATCATTAGCTGACTCCATATGTACAGGAGAATTTATTTGTGTGTGCTATCTTTTTGAGTGATTCTTTCATTCGCTAATTTTCAGAGATGCCTAACCCCAGTTCCAAGTATAATCCTTACTTGCATAAAAGTTTGCGATTTGAATGCCAGTCCAGGAAGTCCAGCCATCAAACTGGTTGCTGCTTCATTTTATTAGGCCCTGTGGATTTAAAAAATAATCTTTGCTCTGAAATCTAAGACCCTACATCATATACCAGTTGCTGATTTTTTTAAGCACTGAGGTTTTTCATCCTTTAATCAACTTAAGAAAACTTTTCCATTTGCAAATTTTTCGCACCTTTCCATTCAACACTATTTGAAAGATTATTTTCTGGCACATGGTTCACAGTCAGTACATAAATGAACAGGATGTTGCTGTATGAACATGTAAAGTTCTCTCAGAATGGATGTATTTAGTTTACTATTTTGATGCGGAAACAATTCTGCTATTTTCAGAAACTACTGTTTTTGTTTCAATAAGACACTGTACTAGTTTTAAATCTTTTCCAGGGAACTATTGAAGTTCAGACTGGTAGCCAACCAGTTGTAGCACTTTTCAGTCAGTTCAATTGCTTGGAATGCACAAAACCAAACATGTGTGTAATACTGATTGACAGTGCATTTTGGGCACAGCTTCAGTGTTCATTCTCTAAGGAGGAGATGCCACAGGCATCTAGAAACTTGCCTCTTTTACACAGAACACTGCATTCTCTGTATCAGCTTTCAAGAGGGAAAAACCCACAAAAGAAAAAGGAATTCATATTTTTGCAGCCTATTAATAACGTTTTTGGGTTTGTATAACAAGCATTTTTTGGCTCTGTTTTTCAGAAGATTTAAAGCCTGAAAAATTTGCTCAGTTCTCTGTACAGTGAAGTCCCAAATTATATCTTTGTCAGAATGGCGCATTGCCGGGGAGGCGAGGTCAATAAAACAAAGGAAGAATGCTGAGCAGAGGAGAGGAGTGTGGTGGAGGAGGGAAAGGTTTTTAAACAGGGAATAGTATGTGTCTCAGAGAGGGAGAGCAAAATTTCAGGGGTGGGAGCAGAGATCATGCTCGAAAATTATACAGGCTGGAGAAAAGAATCAAGTTAAACATGTGACTGGTTGAAGTATTAGTGCATTTGCTGACAGTGGAATTGTTTAAATGGAAAATCTTGTCTTCTGTTAGCGCACACAGTGATGTTCACACAATCAATCAAAATAGTTAATGAATAGGAAAACAGATATAAATGCAGAGGCAGTCCAGGTGGAATCCTGGAGCAGAATGCTCCCTTACCTTCATTGAACAAGAATTTTTCTAATTCTGTGGTTTACGTTGGGGAGGTGAATGATTACAGAGAGGAAAGCTATCCTTTACCAGACTCTCCAGTTATGGTACCAAATGTATCCAAGGCATGGGTCAGTGATGTTGCTGAGTGTATCGAAGATAATTTAAAAAATGATTTGCAATGCAAGTGCCATATAATGAGCATGACTGATGCGCAAAGCCTTTGGAGGATTATAACTATATGCCATTGTCACCTACTTTTCCAGAAGAACAAAATAATTTCAATCAGAAACGTAGAGAAATATCCATGCAGATAAAAAACGAACAATACAGATTTCATTTCTCCGTTTGGTGTATAAAGGCAGAAAGAAGGATTTACATTTACATAGCACCTTTTATAACTTCAGAAGGTCCCAGACACCTTGACAGCCAATGGAGTGCTTTTAAAGCGATAGTCACAATTGTAAGGTAGGAAATGCACCAGCGACTTCTTTATGGGGCTCCAACGGCAAGCGTAGTTACAGGTCGACATAGATCGGAGTATTTCCGACTATATAGGGGAACAAGACAGGGATGCCCGCTGTCTCCATTGTTGTTCGCGTTGGCAATTGAACCTCTGGCCATGGCGTTGAGAGACTCCAGGAAATGGAGTGGGGTGATTAGAGGGGGAGAAGAACACCGAGTCTCGTTATACGCGGATGACCTATTGTTATACGTGTCGGACCCAGCGGGGGGGATGATAGAGGTTATGCGAATTTTGAGGGGGTTCGGGGATTTCTCGGGGTATAGGCTAAACATGGGGAAGAGTGAATTATTTGTGATACATCCAGGGGACCAGAGTAGAGAGATAGAAGGCTTGCCTCTAAGGAAAGTGGAAAGAAACTTCCGATACCTGGGGATTCAGATCGCTAGGAGCTGGGGAACCTTGCACAGACTTAATCTGACACGGTTGGTAGAACAAATGGAGGAGGACTTCAAGAGGTGGGACATGCAGCCTCTGTCGCTGGCGGGCAGGGTGCAAGCAATTAAGATGATGGTCCTCCCGAGGTTCTTATTTGTATTTCAATGTCTCCCTATACTAATCACCAAGACCTTTTTTAATAAAATAGACAGGAGCATCACGAGCTTCGTGTGGGCAGGGAAAGTTCCGAGAGTAAGGAGGGAGTTCCTTCAGCGTAGTAGGGATAGAGGAGGATTGGCACTACCGAACTTGGGCGATTACTATTGGGCCGCCAATGTGGCAATGATACGTAAATGGATGATGGAGGGTGAGGGAGCGGCGTGGAAAAGACTGGAGAGAAAGTCCTGTAAAGGGACGAGTTTAGAGGCGCTGGTGACGGCGCCGCTACCGATCTCACCTAAAAAGTTTACCACAAACCTGGTGGTGGCGGCAACATTGAATATCTGGGGACAGTGGAGGCGACAGAGAGGGGTGCGGGGAGCCCTGGTGGGGTCCCCAATCAGGAACAACCATAGGTTCGCCCCAGGAAGAATGGATGGAGGATTTCAGAGCTGGTACCAGTTGGGAATTAGGAGGGTGGGAGATTTATTTATAGATGGGTCTTTTGCGAGCTTGGGAGCATTGGAGGAAAAGTATAAGTTGCCCCGGGGAAATTTCTTGAGATATATGCAGGTGAGGGTGTTTACTAGACAACAGGTGAGGGAATTTCCGTTGCTCCCGACACAGGGGATACAGGACAGGGTGCTTTCAGGGGTGTGGGTCGGAGAGGGCAAGGTGTCAGAGATTTACCGAGAGATGAGGGAAGAGGGGGAGGAGTCGGTGGGCGAACTAAAAGGAAAGTGGGAAGAAGAACTAGGGGAGGAGATAGAGGAGGGTATGTGGGCTTATGCCCTAAGCAGGGTAAATTCCTCTTCCTCATGCGCCAGGCTTAGCCTGATTCAATTTAAGGTGCTACATAGAGCACACATAACGGGAGCAAGATTGAGCAGGTTCTTTGGAGTGGAGGACAAATGTGGGAGGTGTGATGGGAGCCCGGCAAACCACGCACATATGTTTTGAGCGTGCCCGGCACTGGAAGGGTATTGGAAGGGAGTGACGGCAGTGATTTCGCGGGTGGTGAAGGCCCGGGTCAAACCAGGCTGGGGGTTAGCTCTATTTGGAGTTGCGGAAGAGCCGGGAGTGCAGGAGGCGAAAGAGGCCGGTGTCGTGGCCTTTGCGTCCCTAGTAGCCCGGCGCAGGATCCTACTCATGTGGAAGGAGGCGAAACCCCCCGGACTGGAGGCCTGGGTAAATGATATGGCGGGGTTCATTAAACTGGAGCAGATAAAGTTTGCCCTGAGAGGATCGGCTCAAGGGTTCACCAGGCGGTGGCAGCCATTTCTCGACTACCTAGGGGAACGTTAGAGGGAAGACAGATGACCAGCAGCAGCAACCCAGGGGGAAGGCGGGGGGGGGGTTTAGTTTAGTTTACGTCAATGATAAAGGGGTTTTGTTACTTGTGTATTGTTAAAAATTTCTGTATTGTTATTGTTGCGTTTGCTTTGTAAGAGGGGAAAAATTGTTGTTTGGGAAAAAAATTTCAATAAAATATATTTTAAAAAAAAGGAAATGCACCAGCAAGCTCCCATACAAAAATGTGATATTTAAAAAATGACCAGATAAACACTTTTGAGAGATGAATATTTGTTAATACACAGGGGAGCGTCTCTGCTCTGCTTCAAAGTAAGATCATGGGCGAAATTCTCCGGTATCGGCGCGATGTCCGCTGACTGGCGCCCAAAACGGCGCAAATCAGTCGGGCATCGCGCCGCCCCAAAGGTGCGGAATGCTCCGCATCTTTGGGGGCCGAGCCCCAACCTTAAGGGGCATGGCCGGCGCCGGATGAATTTCCGCCCCGCCAGCTGGTGGAAAAGGCCTTTGGTGCCCCGCCAGCTGGCGCGGAAATGACATCTCCGGGTGGCGCATGCGCGGGAGCGCCAGCGGCCGCTGACGGCATTCCCGCGCATGTGCAGTGGAGGGATCTCTTCCACCTCCGCCATGGTGGAGACCGTGGCGAAGGCGGAAGGGAAAGAGTGTCCCCACGGCACAGGCCCGCCCGCGGATCGGTGGGCCCCGATCGCGGGCCAGGCCACCGTGGGGGCAACCCCCGGGGCCAGATCGCTCCACGCCCCCCCCCAGGACCCCGGAGCCCGCCCGCGCCGCCTTGTCCCGCCAGTGAGGTAGGTGGTTTAATCTACGCTGGCGGGACTTCGGCCCATCCGGGCCGGAGAATCGCGGGGGGGGGGGGGGGGCCGCCAACCGGCGCGGCGCGATTCCCGGCCCCGCCGAATATCCGGTGGTGGAGAATTCGGCAACCGGCAGGGGTGGGATTCACGCCAGCCCCCGGCAATTCTCCGACCCGGCGAGAATCTCGCCCCATAAGATATAAGAGCAGAATTAGGCCACTCGGCCTATCGAATTGCTCCGCCATTCAATCCTGGCTGATATTTTTCACATCCACAATCTCCTGCCTTCTCCCCATAACCCCTGATCCTCTTATTAATCAAGAATCTATCTACCTCTGTCTTAAAAACACTTAGTTATTTGGCTTCCACAGCCTTCTGCAGTGAAGAGTCCACAGATTCACCACCCTCTGGCTGCTGAAATTCCTCCTCATCTCTGTTTTAAAGGATCGTCCCTTTAGTCTGAGATTGTGTCCTCTGGTTCTAGTTTTGTCCACATCCACTCCACATCCACTCAATCCAGGCCTCGCAGTATCCTGTAAGTTTCAATAAGATCCCCCCTCATCCTTCTAAACTCCGAATACAGACCCAGAGTCCTCAACCATTCCTCATGTGACAAGCTCTTCATTCCAGGGATCATTCTTTTTTTCTTAAATTTTAGAGTACCCAATTCATTTTTTCCAATTAAGAGGCAATTTAACGTGGCCAATCCACCTTGCCTGCACATTTTTGGGTTGTTGGGGCGAAACCCACACAAACACAGGGAGAATATGCAAACTCCATACGGACAGTGACCCAGAGCCGGAATCGAACTTGGGACCTCGGCGCCGTGAGGCAGCAGTGCTATCCACTGTGCCACCGTGCTGCCCTCCAGGGACCATTCTTGTGAACTTCCTCTGGACCCTTTCCAAGGCCAGCACATTCTTCCTTCGATACGGGGCCCAAAATTGTTCACAGTACTCCAAATGGGGTTTGACCGGGGCCCAAAATTGTTCACAGTACTCCAAATGGGGTTTGACCAGAGCCTTATACAGCCTCAGAAGTACATCCCTGCTCTTGGATTCTAGCCCGCTCGACATGAATGTAATAGTGGCCATGGGCTTTTGCTAAACTTGCTTGAGCTGATAGTCTTGGTTTTTTTAACATCTCATTTCAAAAGTGACAAATCTGACAGTGCAGCTTTCCCTCAGCATTGCATTGGAATATCAGGATTCCTGCTCAAGTCTCTTTAACATAGGGCAGCACGTTGACGCAGTGGTTAGCATTGCTGCCTCACGACGCCGAGGTCCCAGATTCAATCCCAGCTCTGGGTCACTGTCCGTGTGGAGTTTGCACATTCTCCCCGTGTTTGTGTGGGTTTCGCCCTCAACCCAAAGATGTGCAGGGTAGGTGGATTAGCCACTCTAAAATTCCTGCTTAATAAGAAAAAAAAAGTCTCTTCAACATAAAAACTTCCGACTGAGCGAGAAGAGTGAACCACAACTGACACAGACAGTGTGGACAGCACGGTAGCACAGTGGTTAGCACAGTTGCTTCACAGCTCCAGGGTCCCAGGTTGGATTCCTGCTTGGGTCATTGTCTGTGCAGAGTCTGCAGGTTCTCCCTGTGTCTGCGTGGGTTTCCTCCGGGTGCTCCACTTTCCTCCCACAGTCCAAAGATGTGCAGGTTAGGTGGATTGATCATGCTAAATTGCCCTTAGAGTCCAAAAAGATTGGGTGGGGTTACTGGGATAGGGTGGAGGTGTGGGCTTGGGTAGGCTGATCTTTCCAAGGGCCGGTGCAGACCCGATGGGCTGAATGGCCTCCTTCTGCACTGTAAATTCTAAAAATTCTATGAAAAGGGTAGAGCTTCATAAAGAACAAGCAAACACACACACTTAGACAGAACTCACTTAGACCAGTTTAAGTACAAAAGATTGCTATTGAAAATTATTTTAAGATTTGACATTATTCCTAAATAAGTCATAGAAAGACGATTAAACTATAACCTGTATTGGCAAGTATTCGCTCCATTTCAAGTGTGAAATCTTGAGACTCCGTTATCCAGTACACAACTGGCATGTTATCTGAGAAACGCTACACTGATTGCTATGAAATTCTTTATGGTAATTTGAAACCCCAGTGGCGGGATTCTCCGAACCCCTGCCAGGTTGGAGAATCCCTGGGGTGCGGCGTGAATCCTGCCCGCCACTCCGACGCCAGTTGCCGTATTCCCTGGCGCCGGTTTTCGGACGGGGACAGGGATCATGCCACGCCGGTCGGGCCGTTGGCAGCGGCTCCCCTGGCAATTCTCCAGGCCCCGATGGGCCGAGCGGCCGCCCGTGTTTGGCCAGTCCCGCTGTCGTGGATTGGGGATGGTCCCACACGGCAGGACCTGCCAGGTAAGTTGGCTGGTGCGATCGGGGCCCACCCATCTGCGGGCGGGCCTGTGCCGCGGTGGCACTTCTTTCTTCCGCGCCGGCCCCTGTAAGGCTCCCCCATGGCCGGCGCGGAGAAGACACGCCCCCGTGCATGCGCCAGAAGACGCCGGTCGGTTTGCGCATGCGCAGAACTACGCCAACCCCTCCGCCGCCAGCCGAGCCCCCGGAAGTGCGGAGAATTCCGGTCGGCCCGACGCCGGAGTGGTTTGCGCCGTTTGTTACGCCGGCTTCGGGCCATCGCGCCAAATCGGGAGAATCCCACCACAGTTTATCATTGCTTTACTCATTGGTACATGCTGAACCCTTCATCAGAGTGAATTATTTAAGGTTCTCCACCTTCCATCTCCCATTGTAAAGGCGCAACCAAAAATATGGTGGTGCCATGTGTACTTTACATGACAATTCACAATGTCAAGACTTTGGCTGCCTACTTAGTGCCATACTTAATTCATGAAATATTCTATCACGATGAACCACTTATTCAAGTCCCCAGCACCAACTGACAGCCCACTTTGCCTCAAGCAGTATATGTGATTGATATTCTGACAGAACTGATCAATAAAGCATCCCAACCGTGGTGGGAAGCTGGGCATCCCAGTCCATTTAAATAGCAGCAGCCAATTTGGTTTCTATGGGAGGTTTATTTTTCGATCGAGTGCTTATCTTAGGAGAGTTGAGGTCAGAAATTGCTGGAAAAGAAATGCGCTCATCATCTTTCAGTTGTAAGGGCAGCACGGTGGCTCAGTGGTTAGCACTGCTGCCTCATGGGCCGAGGTCCCAGGTTCGATCCCGGCACTGGGTCACTGTCTGTGTGGAGTTTGCACATTCTCCCCATGTTTGCGTGGGTTTCGCCCCCGCAACCCAAAGATGTGCAGGGTAGGTGGATTGGCCATGCTAAATTGCCCCTTAATTGGAAAAAATGAATTGGGCCCTCTAAATTTTTTTTAAACTCTTTCAGTTGTAAACCGAACACAGGAATTTGCAATGTACGTTTAATGCAAGGTGAATGACAAGGTGAAATATCCAGTTAATATTGGAAGCCATGCAGGATGCACCATATTAACAATTTTTAGCCCTCTCATTCTAGCACGTTGATGCTATCAGGCTTTGTGTTCTGACATCATGGCTGCCCAACTTTGACAGGGTAGAAGGAATGAATAAGTACTTGGTTGCTACAGCATACGTGTTTTAACTCCATTGGAGTGTTACAATAAGTGCACAGCTCGGTAAGAAATTACCATGCATTTTATCTGGATTATGATTGAATAAGGAATTCTATCAACTGTCGTGAAAAAAACCAGCCAGTTTGCAAATCTTTCTCACCACAGCCCATTTAATCACTCATTCAACCATCTATAGAAATTAGTAGGGGGAAAAGCGCGTGCATTTATACACCAACGTGATTAGACTTCTGAATTCCTTCACTTGTGAGTCAAAGATCCGCAAATTGCCATTGTTAGGTGAAATTTGACAGTGGGTTATTTATGCTGCCAAGCAATCCAAAATGAATGGCTATGGAAATGTTCTGTATTTTTGCATATAAGTGTTGCACAGGAGAGGAATTCAACGCAATGCAAATCTTTTCCATAAGGTTGTGGGTAGATGAAAGACCAGGTGCTGTAGTTAGAGAGAAACTATTTCCTCTGATGGGGTAATTCAGAACAAAGGAGCAGGAATGTAAAGTTGAGAGCCAGGCCGTTCAGCGATGAAGTCAGGAAACAACTCTTCCCGTGAAGGGCAGTGGATATCCGGGTCTCTCTCTCTCCCCGGTTAGCTGTTGAGGCTCGGCCAATTGAAAATTTCAAAACTGACAAGAGTTTTGTTCAGCAACAGATATGAAATTAAGGAGAGTAAATTCAGTTAAGATATTGATCTGCCATGAGTTTTTTAAATATTATTTCATGAGATGTGGTTGTCACTGCCCATCCCCAATTGTTCATGAGAATTAAACAGCAAACAGGCTTGATGGCGTAATGGCTTTCACCTGTCCCAATGACTGGAAATGGACGGATGAGCTTTCAGCAGGCGACTCTCCCATAACGGGATTCATTGAGACCATTCTGATATGGAATGAAAAAGGAAGCGTTCACTTTCGCACTGTGAGGAGTTGCTCTTCCGAGACTGGGGTTTGTCATAGCTCTGGTGCAAAGTAGGAAGTTTTTTCTCCACATAATGCATGCTATGCCCAAAGAGAGATTTGATTTGATTTGATTTATTATTGTCACATGTATTAGTATACAGCTCAGTGGGCTAGACAGCTGGGGCGGGATTTTCCCCTCCCCAGCGGGATGGAGTGGCGTGAACCACTCCAGCATTGGGCCGCCCCAAAGGTGCGGATTTCTCCGCACATTTCGGGGCCAAGCCCTCACCTTTAGGGGCTAGTCCCACGCCGGAGTGGTTGCCGTCCCGCCGGCTGGCGTGGAAGGCCTTTGGCGCCACGCCAGCCGGGGCCGAAGGGACTCCGCCGGTTGGTGGAAGTCCGCGCATGCGCCGAGGTTATGGCCGACTAAGAGGGAAAAGAGCGCCCCCACGGCACAGGCCCGCCCGCGGATCGGTAGGCCCCGATCGCGGGCCAGGCCACCGTGCCCCCTCCCCGGGGCCAGATCGCCCCGCGTGCCGCCCCCCCCCAGGACCCCAGAGCCCGCTCGCGCCGCCTGGTCCCGCCGGTAAGGGAGGTGGTTTGATTCACACAGGCGGGACAGGCATTACAGCAGCGGGACTTCGGCCCATCGCGGGCCGGAGAATCGTCGGGGGGGACCGACGCGGTGCGATTCCCGCCCCCGCCAAATCTCTGGTGCCGAAGAATTCGGCTGGGGCGGGATTCACGCCTCCCCCGGCGATTCTCCGACCCGGCAGGTGGTCGGAGAATCCCGCCCATGGTTTGTAATGCAAAACAAGGCCAGCAGCGCGTGTTCAATTCCCGTACCAGCTTACCCGAACAGGCGCCGGAATGTGGCGACTAAGAGCTTTTCACAGTAACTTCATACTTGTGACAATAAATGATTATTATTATTATAAAAGTATTGTTTCTTGCATGCTATACAGACAACGCATACCGTACATAGGGAAGGAAGGAGAGACTGCAGAATGAAATGTTACAATCATAGCCACGGTGTAGAGATTGCTTGACGCCACAGGATGCCAAAAGTCGAAAAGTATTCCATTCTCTAGCATCACTAATATTGAGAAGCACACAACTTTGATAATAAAAGACACCTACAGTTCAGCCATGCACCTTAACCCCAATCTTGGAGCTCCCGACAGCAGCAGTCCGGTTCATTCAGTTTTCACCAGTTACCCAATGGCATTCCTTGAATGAATAAATTTATCTGTTACAGATTGTTGAATTGTAGGTAATTCTGTGCTGTGTGAACTTGGACTCAATTAGAATCAGATCGATTAAACACATTAACCGTAAGAACCGTATTTTAGTTGTTAGATGGAGAGACTCTCTCTTTTCAGACTGAGCTGAATTGAAATCCAGCACCTCAGTGAAAAGACCATTTTGCAAATCTCAATACTGGCTACTCCCAATTCAGCTAGATTTTTACCTCTGGTGTTAGCAGCACACACAATTGATTGCCCGTTTTATTTGAGTTGTGAGGGTGACCTTTGTAAAGTACTCATCGTTTATCACGCGTGAATTACAAAGTTGGCCTCACTCCTGGAATAAAATATTCTCCTCTTCCCATTGTCCCCAGTGAGCTTTAGTCATTTTGAGTTAAAAGTATATTGCGTAAATCTGGCAGATGCTTTCAATCCACCATCGTCACAGAGTTTAAAAAAAACAAAAGCCTGTCACCCAGTGCCACTTTTCAACTCTGCAAATCAAAACCATGCAGAAACAGCAAGCTCTGATTTCCCATTGGTTTTCTGTTCCAATGCAAAGCACAGCATGTGTATCAAAAAGTAGTTTGATATTTCTTAACCAATGGATTCCTTCAGGGCCATGGTGCTGGCCCTGGGAAAGATCGAATTTACTATGGATCAATAGACTCAAACTGAATTTGACCTGCCATACAAATTAAGTATCTGCCTGTCTCAGCCACTGAGACAAGTGGAAAAAATGGAGTACAATATCTTTGGTAGCTGTTCGGGATTCTTCTTGGGATTTGTGCATTGTTGCATTTTCAGAATTTGGAATATAGAAATTGCTAGATGAAACAAAAATAACCTGGTTTGCCTTCTACCATCCAGGTAGTCGCATTGACATAAAGATAACCGAGTTGTTGACTAATAATAGTTAAACTAATCATTTAGTCAACTCCGTGTGGAACCAATGAGCTTTACAGCACAGAAGACCTTTCGGCCCATCTGTGTCTCTTGCTTTGAGCAATTCACAGCGTATCGCTCTACCCTGCTTTCTTCTCCAGAGCATTATGTCTTTCTCTGCTTAAGTAGAAACACAGAAAATATGAGCAGAAATAGGCCATTTCACCTTTCGAGCCTGCTCCGCCATTCAATATGATCATGATTGACCCTCTATCTCCCGCACTCTCCCCATACCCCTTGGCACTTTTAGAGTCTAAAAATCTATTTATTTCTTAAATATATTCAGTAACTTAGCCTTCACAGCCTTACATGGTAGAGAATCCTACAGGTTCACCACCCTCTGAGGGAAGGCGTTTCTCCTCATCTCAGTCCCAAATGGCCTACCCTGCATCCTGAGATTGTGACCCCTTGTTCTCGACCCTCAGCCAGAGGAAGCAGTAACCCTGCATCCAGTCTGTCCATCCCCGTCAGAATTTTATACGCTTCAATTAGCCAACCCAACCTCTCCTCATACACCAATCCTGCCAACCCAAAAGTCTGCCTGGTGAACGTTCGCTGCACTCCCTCTATGACAAGTATATTTCCTTCTCAGATAGAGACCAAAATTCCACACAGTTCTCCAGGTGCGGTCTCACACAGTACAGCTGCAGTAAGGTAATCTTGGTCCTGTACTCAAATCCTCTTACAATGAAGGCCAACATACCATTTGCCTTCCTAACTGTTTGCTGTATCTGCGTGCTTGCTTTCAGTGACTGGTGTACAAGGAAACCCATTGTATGTCAAGATTTCTCAAATCTATCACCATTTAAATTATATTCTGTTTCTCTCTCCAAAATGGATAACTTCACATTTACCACATTTGGAGGGTCGGTGCAGACTCGATGGTTGAATGGCCTCCTGCACTGGAGGGATTCAATGATTCTATGTTATACTGCAACTGCCATGTATTTGCCCATTCACTCAACTTGCCTAATCACCTTGAAGCCTCTTAACATCCTCCTCACCATTGCATAATATATTCAACTTTTTCTCGCAAGTTGCAATGGTCCCTGCTTCTATCACTGTGTGATTAGCAACACAAGCCCCAACTATCTCGTGCAAAGAAAATCTCCTCACCCCTCTCCTCACTCTCTTTGGTAATGACTTGAGGACATCCCCAATGGTGGCGAGCTTTGGAAGTCACCTGTTCCTCCCAAGCACGCTGCAATTGCTACGAATGATTGATACATTTTATGTCCCAAAATGTTATTTCCTATGTTGCTATAAGCATACTCACCTTACTGGCATCTAATGATATCATAGTGCATTCACCATTATAATAGCAATGCAGAATTGACATTGATGATAATGACTGCAATGTAGAACAGACAAAAGGTACCTGCCTGGGAAGAAGAGTATCTATAATTCAGATCTCTGTTCGGAAAGGTTATTAGCATCCAGGATAAAAAAAAATTAATGAACCTTGGAGATTCAATGGAAGATTTACTCCAAAATATAACAAGAGATTACTATTTTATGAGGTTATTCATGACACATTCTCAACCTTTACTTTGGATAGTTCCCATTATTATACAATCAGAAAAATAAGTGTTTTAAAAGCTGCAACAGCCATACAGCACTCCAAGGCCAGATGAGGGCAAGAACAAATTCAGAAAATGTGCCTTCTATTTTCATATAATCCCCTTGTGTCACTGATGTCCACCTCCAGTAACACAGCTGAGCTGGAAACAGGTCCTGGCAGTACAACTGTGTAACCAGCTGGCAGAGCATTATTTCAAGTTGACTCCTAGATATTCTCCCTCTGTCTGAGAGAAAACAGCTCACCTCTGTTCAACGCCTCTGAAAGGCTTCACAGAGATTATAAATTGGCACATCATCTATGTCTTAGACTTTCCAATATTGTTCCTGTTCACACAGTAGAACAGTCGGCAGCAACTAGCGTTTTTACTCTTCAGCTCAGTTGGCTAGATGGTTGTGATGTAGAATGATGTCAGCCACGCGGGTTCAATCCCCTTTCTGGCTGTGGTAGTTCATGGAGGCCTGTCTCCTTGCAACCCCCCCCCCCCTTTCCCCAACACTTGCTGTGAAATGTTGCTATTCGAGATATATAACCACTTGTCTCTCTAACAGAGCAAGTTGACTGGCCCCTGTAAAAGTTTGATTGATAGTGCCACAGTAAAGTTCAGTAACTGAATGTGTTATGCCCAAATGAAGTAGTCTACCTCTGGTATTGAATCCCTTGGAATGAGGTGTTATTATTAAATCAATTATTCTGTTAGTTGCATTACAACTACTTCGGTGTTTCATGTGATCATTATTCACAAGAGTATTTTAACTGGGGCTTTTCAGTGTCTAAACACTTGAACTTTCCAAGTATTATTCACATAAAGAATAAAAGCTAATCAAAATTCACACCTTTACGTTTTACGTTGATCAGTTTAACATCACAGCCCACTTAAATGAATGGTTTCAGGTTTCCATATGGTTTATTATTATTACTTAAGAGTGAATTGCTTTTCATAGATAATTCCAATTCTTAGCATATTGGCCACTGCACATATTTACCAACCTGCATTCATGCATGTGTGCACTGCATTATTAGAGCAAATTTCTCTTTTAGACATTTAAATCAGCTGTTTGTCTCACGGCGATTTAGCTGAAAATGACGTATCGGCTCCAATTTTAACTTAAGGTGGGAGTGTGTGGACGGATACAGTGAGAATCCTGGGAGATTTTAACTCTTGACCCTCATCTATTTCAGTTCCCTCAATGCCACCCAACCTGATGGCAACGAGGTGGGAGTGAGATGGCATGGTGAAACAAGAAAGTCCACTAACCTTTCTGGGCCTCCTCTGGCCTGGCATCTCTTCCTGCTAAGGCTTTAATCTGATCCACTGGTTGCTGGATCACTTAGCTACGTGTATAGCATACTGTTACCTCTGTTCCGGGAGCAGGTTACAGCTCACTTGGCAAGACAGCAGGTTTCTGATGCAAAACAAGTCCAGCAGTGTGGGTTCAATTCTTTTACCAGCTGAGGTTATTCATGAAGGCTTTCCTTCTCAACATTCCCCCTCACCTGAGGTGTGGTGATCCTCAGATTAAATCACCACCTGCTAGCTCTCCCACTCGAAGGGGAAAGCAGCCTATGGCCATTTGGGACTATGATGACTAGTTTTATCTCTGTTTAGCTTCACCAGGTTAACATTTCACTTTTAGGTATGTCTAATTCTGTTCATGGTATGCTTTGCCACACTCCTCAGTGAACCAGTGTTGGGCCCCTGATTCGATGGCATGAGGGATCATGTGAGTACAGATTTTGGTTGAATATAATTCATTGCTGCTGATGGCCCACAAGCGCAGCACGGTAGCATTGTGGATAGCACAATTGCTTCACAGCTCCAGGGTCCCAGGTTCAATTCCGGCTTGGGTCACTGTCTGTGCGGAGTCTGCACATCCTCCCCGTGTGTGCGTGTGTTTCCTCCGGGTGCTCCGGTTTCCTCCCTCAGTCCAAAGATGTGCAGGTTAGGTGGATTGGCCATGATAAATTGCCCTTAAGTGTCCAAAATTGCCCTTAGTGTTGGGTGGGGTTACTGGGTTATGGGGATAGGGTGGAGGTGTTGACCTTGGGTAGGGTGCTCTTTCCAAGAGCCGGTGCAGACTCGATGGGCCGAATGGCCTCCTGCACTGTAAATTCTATGATGATTCCCAGTTTGTGAGCTACAAGATCTTTCTGGATCTATCCTACTTAGTGGTAGTGCTCACAATTTATTGGAGTGTCCACAGTGTGAGTAAAGGAGTTCATCTCCAGAGAACCATGCGGTGACCACTGCCACTGATACTGGTATGGACAGATGCACCTGTGATAGATTGATGAGGACGAGGTCAAGTGGATTTTTCCCTGCGTATGGTACCTGCCCCTGTTAACTGTCTTTCTACATAGTTTCATACCTATTTACTGTATCTCAAAATGCCCTGATCATCCCGAACACCCAAGGGCTGCTGTTCATCCTATGCGGACGCTGCCTGAACTGGGATTGACTGGCATCATTTAATTTACATATTTTAATGGCACTCCAGATACTTATTTAATAATGTTTCGGTAGTATCACAGAGGTTAGAATGAGAGGCAGCAGCAGCCATTAAAACCTTTTGCCCTGTCCGTAAAGGACTGTCAATTCTTCTTACAATAGAAAGGAAGTGGGGAAGCAAGTCCCATTAGATTGTTTGGTCATTCAGAGACCAAAGGAGAAACTAGGTAGCTCTTCATCTAGAAGAAGGCCACGTAGAAAAAAAATTCTTATCCCACTGCCCAACCCAACCAAACTGCCCCCTATCCACCACCCAACCACCCTCTCTCTGACCTCCCCTAAAATTCCTATTTTAAATGGTCAAACCAAAGTATACAGAAGCTCAAACTTTGAATAAAAGTCAGGATCATAATTGATATATTTCTTTGTTGCCACAAAGAGAAAAGGTACGGAGGTAGCCATACTCTAGATTCTTGTAAAATACGATGAGCGATTTATTAAGGGTGTTGCTCATACAGTCAAAGATGATGATCTGCCCAAATCCTGTGCCAACATTCTGCTGATGTCATTACACATCGCGTGACACAGAACCAGCAAGAATGTATTCGCAAATACATAGCACCCCTCCCTCTTTACTCCAACAGATCCCTTGACATGTTATTTCTATGCATTTATACAGTTCACTAAGACAATCTCTCTGGTGGACATCTGTTCCTTTTTAATAAAATTTGGCATTCTTGAACTCTGCTACTTGCGACCTCGGAAGTGTCCTCATTCCTGTCTGTAAATGTTACTTCTTAAGTAGTTGTTTCAGTATCTGCCATTATAGGCATAGAAAAGTCCTCAGAAACAGAATCTGAACTCGTCACTGACTTTGGGCTTTGTTCAAAAGTATAGCTCTCTCAATCTTCTAAAGGCAGAACCTCTTGAGAAATTTTGGCAAACCCACTTCATGCAGCAAGTAACTGATCAGCATGATGTCACCGAACTCTTTCATGATCTGTGTTTACTGTATGATATTGGACCTGCATTTCTCATTGGTGGTGCAACTCCTAGCGAGCACTGACTGAATACTCAATATTGAAAGACTTTTTCCCTCCGAGCAATTTGTGCATGTTGTTGTCGTTTGACAAGCTCTGAAGTATCAAGTGGAGTTAACAAATCAAACTGCATTCGTAGTTTCCTCTTGAATAACAGGATTGCTGGTAAACCTTTACGTGGTAGCATGCACAGTGGTCCGCTGAGATATTAGAAATTTGTTTCCTATAATTTTCCCTGGTCCTCTAGTGCACTGATATAATACTTTAATGATTGCTCAAAACATTCAATCAATCCATTCGCTGTTGGATGATATGGAGTTGACTTGCTGTGGTGTATACCTTTCCTTTTCAAGTAGTCCTCAAACTCCTTTGAAGTAAACTGCACACAATTATCACAAACAATCTACTCTGATGTTCCAAATCTGGTGAATATTTTGTCTAGTTTCACAATGGTTTGCTCTCATCATTGACTTCATTATTGTAATTTCTGGCCATTTCAAGTGCACGTCACAATCACTATGAATATGTGACCCTCCAGTGGACCAGAATATCAATGTGTATTCTCTGCCATGGCTGTGTCGGCCATTACCATGGATGTAATGGTGGTGTGCTCCCTAGTTTTGTACAAAATTGGCATTGCCCAACTTTCTCTTCAATTTGAACATCTAATTTAGGGCAGCAAAAATAACTGCATGCCAATTCCTCCATCCTCATCACACCAGGATGTCACTCATGTCGTTAATCAAGTACTTACGATCCAAGCACGGAGGAATAATCACAGCGATTCCCCATAATAGAACTCCATTCAGTACTATGAGCTCAAGTCTTCGTGTGGGGCTTGAGATTTGGATTTTTACTATGAACATCTGACAGAATTCCTTTTTGGTCCAAATCCATCATCTTCCCCATCACTGAAAAGGTTCTTGTACATCTTTGAATAAGGTGAAGTCAAAGGGACACTATCCATAAATGAGAAATACAAAATATTGACAAAACATTTTTCAGGGTCATGCTTGACTTGTAACAACAATCGTGATACTGCTTCAGAATTTGCATGCTGCTCAGACTTGCAATATTGGATATCATAAGTGCTGACAATATCAATGACCATCTTTGCAATCTACTAGCTCCCAAACAAGGTATGCCTTTATACGGCCCAAAGATTGTTGTCATGGGTCGATGATCCGTCAAAAGAGTAAAATGCTGTCCACAAGGGTAATGGTGGAACAGACTTACATTGAAAATGATGTTTCTTTTTCCAGCTGAACTTAATTCATTTCTGTGCTAGTAAGAGAATGTGAAACAAATGCTATTAGTCGTTCCTCTCCTGAAGGCATAATGTGCGAGATGACAGCACCAACCCTATAGGGTGAGGCATCACCAGCAAATTTCAACTTCAGCTTGGGATTAAAATGAACCAACAGCTAACACTTCTGTGAAGCTTCTTTCACTTCATTGTATGCATTTTCACATTATTATGACCAGTGCCATGCCTGTTTGACACGTAACGTGTGTAAAGGCTTCAATCCTGTTGCTAAATTCGGCACCAATTTACCATAATAATTGATCAACCTTAAAAATGACCTTAATTGTGTCACATTTTGAGGAGGTGGTGCTTCTAAGATTGCTGGCATTTGCTTTGATTCTTTGTGTCAGCCATCTTTACCAATGATATGATCAAGTTGCACTTTTCCTTCTTAACTCTCAAGTTGTGGCTCTATAACCGCTTCAGGGGAGCTTCCAAATTCTCCAAGTATTCCTGTTCACTCAGACCGGTAGTATGACATCTAAATAACATTGCATTCCATTCATCCCACTTAGAATTTGAACCGTGGATCTTTGAAAAAGAGCAGGTGCAGATGGCAAAGGAAGTCTTCTGTAATGAAACAGACCTTTGTGCGTCATAATGGTTAATAGTGACTGTGATTCAGCAGTCACATTCATCTGCCGATATGCCTGTGAAAGATCAGTTTTACTGAATTTCTGTCCTCCAGATAGTCCACCAAACAAGTCTTCGATCAACGGCAGTGGATAATGATCTACATACAAAACTGGGTTATTGGTAGTTTTAAAATCTCCAAAAATTCTCACTGAGCCATCCCAATTTAATACAGGAACGATTGGTGTTGCCTAATCACTTATAGCAATAGATTCAATGACTCCTGTCCTTAGTAATCTTTATAGTTATTCTTCAACTTTAGGCCTGATTACGTATGGTACGGTTCTAGCTTTGAGACATTTTGGTGTGCTGTCTGGCTTGATTTTTAGGTGTCCTCAACTCAAATCCTGTAGCCTAGCGAATCTTCGAAAACCTTCTTGTACTTCATCAGAAGTTGTTACCAATTGCTCTTTAAATCCACTAATTGATTGACTCTTTCCCAGTTAAGCCTAAGCTTAGCCAATCATACTCTGCCAAATAGAGCAGGAAGATTTCCACAAACAATATGAAGAGCCAACTTTGCGCTTCTAATTTCACCACAATGCAACCTAGTAATAGCACGGCATCGTCATCCTTAGGATCACATCAACGGTTTGAAAGGAAGCTGCTTCAGATTTTAATGATAAATTATCTCAGGTATTTTAATGATATTGCTGCACCCGTATCCACTTCCATTTTAATTTCCTGACTTTCAAGTTTTGGATTCGTCCAAAAACGTTGTTGATCGATCTGCATTGACAAAACACCTAGCTTTAGCCCTTGCAATAGCTCAGTTGCGCTGTCTTTTGAATGATCTTGAGCTTCAACCACTATTTGGTAGACATAATTAGATTGTTTAACTGTATTTTTCTTCTT
Organism: Scyliorhinus torazame; assembly: GCF_047496885.1. Taxonomy (NCBI): domain Eukaryota; kingdom Metazoa; phylum Chordata; class Chondrichthyes; order Carcharhiniformes; family Scyliorhinidae; genus Scyliorhinus; species Scyliorhinus torazame. The sequence continues at coordinate 42,620 of NW_027308204.1, forward strand.
GACCTTCTTGGTGTAGGAGAGAGTTTTCTGAAGCCAACATGCCTTGACAATGTGGACTTGATTGCTACAGTTCTTGCATGTAGCTTTGTTTCTTGTGGTATCCATTTTGTGGATCTTCGCTCTAGCCCCTATCTGCCAAACTTCTCCCTTGGCTAGCTCCATAGATATGACAACTTCCACAGCAGCTTTTAAAGTTAAGTCACTTTTGACAGTCAGCTTCCTCTGAATAGCTTCACTACGGAGTCCACAAACCGGCCTGTCTCGTAGCATATCATCAAATGTAGTACCAAATTCACAATATCTCTTTAATCTTCTTAAAGACGCTACAAACTGTAAAATGCTTTTTCCATCTTCCTGATTATGGGGGCGGGACCAAAACCTTTCTGCAATCAGTAACAGTTTAGGAGAGAAATGCCCCTCTGATTTTCATTAATTAAATTTGGAATTTATCTTCTGATTTTGCTGCATGAATTAGATTCTGTCACAGCATAAACATTTTACAATTGAGCTGAGAAATGTTGCAATCTATAGGCGCACCAGTGTCTGATTAGCTATTAAAAACAATTGGAATCTTTCTTCGCATGAATTCCATATTTCATAATCCTCATCAAATCCGCCTATGGTGACCGTTTTTCCCGCCATTTTTAGATACCGGCTCCTAGGGTCTATATTTCTTCCCTTCTGATTGCAATGGAAAGTATGGCACAAATGATCCCTTGAACAAGCAACTAGCAATTCTTTCCCCTTTTGCCTGACTGTATTTTTGATATTTTCGCCGAAATAGTGGCCCGTGCAGTTGTCAGACTTTGAAATCCCTGTTCCCCGCAGCCTGTGCTTTGCCATGTACGCGGTGGGCCCTGCGGCCCAGACTCCACTCACTTCAATGCAAGCAAGTATTCCCCAACAGTTGGTCTTTTTGCTCACAGTTGCGGCCAAAAATTTGTTTAAACCTTCTGCATTGGCGCAGTGCTTCCCCCGACCTTTATATGTGTGCGAGAATCTTCCATTGCTCGCGAGGCCGTCCGACAGTTAATCAACAAAATCTTCTTTCCAGCTATTTTTCTGCCCAATCGCCAGTTTTCTCTTTTGTTATATTTCTTTGTGGCCGCAAAGATTCTTGTAAACCATGTTGAGGGGTTTATTTAGAGATGTTGCTCATACAATCAAAAATGTTGATCTGCCCAAAGCCTCTGCTGACATCATTACACATCATGTGATACAGAACCAGCAAGAATGTATTCTCGAACACATAGCAGTAATGAGCCTAGTCCAAAGTTTAAGCACAAAATCACAGAGTGGTGAATTAGCATTGCATTTTTTTCAGGTTTTATAGACATCTTTTATTCTTTACAATCCTTTCCTAGCGGCACTGTTGTGAAATATTTTGACTCCAGGCAAGTGTATTTGTAATTTGTCAAATATTAGACATTTGTGAGATCTTTCCAAAGGATCTCAAAGTATTCAATGGTAACACAGAGTGACTATTTTTGCATCTTAATATTATATCCAGGAGCAACAGCCCCGTGAATATCCTTGACAGCTGCTAAATAAGCAAAATATTTGCATAATTCAGCTAGTTGTTCCTCGCCTTAACTGCCAAGTAAATCAGAAGAAATATTTGCCGAAACGTTTGCCTCCTTTCAGCCTTGAATCACACATTCACGCATCAAAGATGCTTTTCCTATGCAAGCAGTTGTATTTTTTTAAAATTTAAGACAACTCTGTTGTGTTATGCTTCTTCATGTAGCATAAGCTGCTTCCTTGATGTATGCTCTGACAAAGGAAGGTTCAGACTTGGAAATAGGTTTAACACATTTATTGAACAGTTAACAATTCTCCTACTTGAGTTCGACTCTCCTGCTAATCCTTCAATAGTAACTCAATCTAACTAACCAGTCTGCTCTAAGCCATGCGGTGGGTGTGATGCTTCGGATCTGCCCCTGTGTTGCCTGTGGAAAGAGAAAGAGCATGTGTGCCCTGTCCTTTTATATGGGTTGCCCCCTTGTGGTAGTGTCACCCCTGGGTGTCTTGACTGCCCATTGGTCGTGTCCTATTCTAAGTGTTCATTAGCTGTATGTCTTCATGTCATGATGTGTCTGGTGCTCTCTCTAGTGTCTACTCAGTCCTAGTGTATCTACATTAACCCCTTATGTATTTACAGTGATACATATCACCACATCCCCCCTTTTTTCATGTCACATATTTTCTGTACAGTGTGAAAGAAAATTGAACAAAATAGGTAGATAAGTGATGACATGTACAAATCATGATGACAGTGATGATTAAAGAATACCAAATAATATTTATGAGTCCAAAGTTCATGAATTAAAATGTTCGAGTGGCTTTCTTGTTTTGTTATTGAAGTGTCGACGTTGATGTCATTTCCTTGTGAATGTCGTCAGTTCCCTGTGCTTAAGGAACCAAGAAGTCATCAGGATGTGTGCAAATGGTCAAATCACTGCGTTGTCTGATTTAGACCCCTTTTTTTCAATGCTTGTGGTCGAGATGCAGTATGTCATCTGTGTTGTCCGACCTGGACTGTTTCTTGTGATTGCGATATTGATGCAGTATGGTATCTGCCTTGAAAGCTGGTTTGATTGTTCGTCATGGAGTAAACGCATCTGCCTTGAAAGCTGGTTTGCTTGTTTGTAGTGGAGCAAACTTGAATCGGTGAGATTTGCAGTCATGCCATGGTATGGCTGTACTCTTGCCAGTGTTAGGGGCTGTGCTGTTACATTATCCTGCATTTGCAGAATTGTACCATGTCATACCAATCATTATTCCAGTGTTGTTGTTCTTGTCGTGCTTGTTGGTGACATTGGTGCCTTTGGTATGCTTCTTGTTGTTGTCTTTGTTGTTGTTTTTGTAGGTTTTGTTGTTGTGTTTGTTGCGCTCACTGACCATACCGAGTGGAGAATTTGAGTCCTTCACAAAGTTACTTGTGTCAGTGTCCTTTGTGGCATCTGCTGTTTCATTGAGCGTGCCGTCTCTGATTCCTCGGCGCTCCCCGTCTGGAATCATGTCCGGTTCACTAGAATCATCTTTGGCTTGTCGATGCTCCCTGTCTGGAGTCCTTTCTGGTTCACCTGAATCAGCTTTGGTGTCTCGACACTCCCCGTCCAGAGTCATTTCAGGTTAACTTGAATCATCTGAGGTGTCACTTGAATCATCTGAGGTGTCTTGGTGCTCCCCGTCCGGAGTCAAAACATTCAGGAATGCATTTTCGTGTGGAGAGGCTCGAGTGAATGAGGTTTGAATTAACGTGGTGTCACTGGAGTCATTAGTAACCTCACTTTGATAGTCGAGTGCCTCTGTACATACTAGCTGAGATCTGTCAGTCTCGCTGAGATGTCGCATGTCTTGTATGGGAATTCTGAAGCCTTTGTCACTTGTCGCACATACAGTGGGTAGACCTTCAGTGTCTTCTGGTTGATTAAATGAGCTCGGTAGACTGTCATTGTCTTCTTCTGGTGGCTCAAGTAATCTGGGTAGACTGTCATAGTCCTTTTGTTGTTCAAGTGAGCGTGGTAGACTGTCATAGTCGTCTTGCTGTGCACTTGAGCGTGGCAGACTTGCATCGTCTGCTGCCGGTTGCTCAGATAAGGTTGCTAGGCCTTCATGATCTTGTTTATGCAAGGACTGCGCTCTGGAGTCTTGCGTTGCTTCCATCATGGAGTCTGTCAACGAGCTCGCTGTGGAGGCTTGTACCGCTCTCTGTGGAGTCTGGCATCGTTCCCTGTGTGGAGTCATACAGTGGTCTCGCTGTGGAGTCGATCTGTGCGCTCTCAACGGAGTCATGCAGTGGTCTCGCCGTGGAGTCGATCTGTGCGCTCTCAACGGAGTCGTGCAGTGGTCTCGCTGTGGTGTCTTTCTGTGTTCTCTTTGTGGAGACGTGCAGTGGTCTCGCTGTGGAGTCTTTCTGTGTTCTCTGTGTGGAGACGTGCAGTGGTCTCGCTGTGGAGTCTGTCATCGCTTTCTGTGCAGAGTAGGGGACTCTTCGTGGTGCGTGGACCACTCTCTGGGTGGAGTCGGGGACTCTTCGTGGTGCGTGGACCACTCTCTGTATGGAGTCGGGGACACTTTGTGGTGCGTGGAGCACTGTTCGTGGTGCGTAGACCACTGGTTTGCGTCAGGCCGTTCTCTGTGGGCTTGGACCTCTCTCTGTCTCTTGGCGTCAGGCCGCAGCAGAATCCTGTACCTCTGGGTTAGGATGTCGTCTGTGCTGGGCTGTGGATCCTCAAATCCGAAGAACTCGTCCATGTCTGTGTCGGATTCTTCACTATACAACACATCTCGTTGCGGTTCGAATTTGGTACAGAGGTCGCCACGTCCAATGATGAAATCACCGTTTGAGTCATAGTCTTCAAGGACCATATCATCACTTTCTGTGTCGGAGCTGTCATTATGCTCACGATATCCAAAGTAGAAATCAACATCTGAGTCGTAGTCTTCAAGGACCAAATCATTTCTTTGGGCAGTGCTAACTGCTTGTTGCAGGGGTCTGCGGAGGTTACTTTCAGCTACTGGTCGAAGTTCAGGCATTGTGCTGTCGTTCCAGGTGAAAGAATTGTGTTTTCCGGCTTTAAAAATTTTTTTCACTGTTTTTGGGCATTTCCCCTTTAAGTGGGAGTGGTCCGGGGCCTCTGATGCCATGACGCTGGTGACGTAGGAATGGATTGCGCATGTGCAAATCGCTTTTCCTTTACTGTGCGCTCTTTGCGCAACTGCGCATGCGCGAGAGGAACACCGTTTTGCCGATTCGCGCTTTTTGGGGAACTGCACATGTGCGGCTCCTTTCGCAAGATGACCGTCACTCACCCAAAACTGCTGTTTTCCTGTGCTGCAAGCCTACCTTTGCCTCGTGGTGAGTATAGGTTCCAGTTTTACCGATATTTTTTGTGTTTTCCTCGCAGTATTTTTCAAACTTGTCCAGGACTGTCTTGGAAGTCTCTCTTGTCTTGCCATTTGGAGTACTTGAAGGTCTTGAAGATTTCTACTGCACTTGCACCCGCAATGGTGAGCAGAAGTTTTATTTTCTCTGCATCCGCCATGCCATCTAGGTCGGACGCTACGAGGTAGATCGCAAATCTCTGTTTGAATGCACGCCAGTTGGCACTGAGATTGCCGTGGTACCTGAGCTGCTGAGGAACCGGAATCTCGAACATCTTGCCTGGGTGCTGTTGCTGGTAGTCACGGATCTTGAGTTGAACTATATAGATTCAACAAGGCACTACTGGTACCATGTTGTGTTATACTTCTTCATGTAGCATAAGCTGCTTCCTTGATGTATGCTCTGACAAAGGAAGGTTCAGACTTGGAGATAGGTTTAACACATTTATTGAACAGTTAACAATTCTCCTACTTGAGTTCGACTCTCCTGCTAATCCTGCTATAGTAACTCAATCTAACTAGCCAGTCTGCTCTAAGCCATGCGGTGGGTATGATGCTTCTGATCTGCCCCTGTGTCACCTCTGGAAAGAGAAAGAGCATGTATGCCCTGTCCTTTTATATGGGTTGCCCCTTGTGGTACTGTCACCTCTGGGTGTCTTGACTGTCCATTGGTCATGTCCTATTCTAAGTGTTCATTAGCTGCATGTCATGACGTCTCTGGTGCTCCCTCTAGTGTTTACTCAGTCCTAGTGTATCTACATTAACCCCTTGTGTATTTACAGTGATGCATATAACCACAAACTTCTGTGGCTATCTTGACATTTTTTTAACAAGCATTTCCCATTAGGACTGTGGTGAGCCACGTATGGCTGTTGTATATATTATTGTATTTACTTACTGTTACTGTTGTTGTGTTGATGTTGTTGGCTCCGCCTGTGGCTCCGCCGCTCTGAGAGGATATATAACCCATCAATCCGGGACAGCCTCTCAGTGCGGGAGGAGCTACTGGTGGGCACATTCTAGCTGATTAAAACCACAGTTCTTATTAACTACCGTTTCGACTGGATTGATTGGTATCAATGACAAGATCATATTTTGCCTCTCAAATTTTAAGGTAATGAATCTCAAATTCATCTATTTCTGTTGCAACAAAACTAGAACACATTTAGATAGCCGAGACTGTGCAAAAATGCAACAGCCTTGTGTGATTTAAATGGCAAAGTTTTGCTTTTATGTTTAATGACCTCGAATACAGCTTTGCAACATAGTGACTTTCCAAGCAAGCACTCACATCCGGTCTGCATTCTTGACTTGGTCAGCATTTTAATTTTCAATATTTTATTGTATGAAACTTGTCTCCTAAGCAAATGCCACATGCAACACATATTTTGTCCTCTTGTGAGGCACATTTTAATTAATCGATACAATGTATTCTGAATTTCAGACTCTCTTCTCTTTATAATACACACGGTGACAGTTTCACCATACATCATTATGTCATCCCACGCTCTAGAATAAAAATATTTCTTTCCATGAGTTCATAATAACTCCTCTGATATCTTAACAGTTCTGTTATAGCCACATGAAGTCACCAAAGTCCCTTTAGTGTTTTGTTATTTTCAGCACATTGAAAGGTTATATTTTGATGGTTGATAGTTGGTTTGTGCCTCTGTGTTTACACGATAGTGTTAACGTATATGTTCTCCTACTCCCAGCGGGGATCCTTGCCTGTGGAGAAAGTGCCGGAAATTCAGGTGCATAACACAGGCTGCTTAATTTAAATATGGTCATAAAATGGTGTATAACCTCGCTCCAATCTGTGTACTACGCACTGCCAATATGAGTACGCAAGGTCAGAAAATGACCTCCAGAATGTGTACAGGGTACACAGGGAGCTGTACAATAAGTCACTTTTGAATATTGCCTCCCTCAACTCTTCAATAAAACAGCTATTGCATCTGGTTTCCTTGAGGTAACATGCAGGGAGATGCAAAAAAACCCACTGAATTATCTTAACGATCTTCTTTGTTATTGAATATCAATGGCAGAAATGCCATGTCAATCAGTACTCCCGTCTCAGTGAATCTCTGGGGCCCCATTCCAAACTGAAAACTGTTTGTTTCGTGAAGTCAACCAATTTATCTGGCCACTGGAGAGAAAGACTTAATAAAACATCACAGGAAGTATTAAAACAACCTCTCCCCTAAATCCTTCAACAGCTTGCACCTGCAGGAAAGGGATACATTTTTACTTAATTAAGTGCTTTCTGGGAGAAGTTTGAAATGTTTTTTGTACATCAAAACCTGTTCTGAAAGTACTTCTTATAGTTGACAAATTTATAATGACACAGAAACACGTAAGAAGTTTATCATTAGATGGATGCAAATTTGTTTATGCATGATGTAATTGTACCCAGAGCATCACATTAAACCTTACGGGCAACAAACATCACTGGCCTTGATTTTGAATATATATATATAGTATATAAAATATAGGGAATTATGTTTGTATTGATCCTAAACAAGGTCATAACCTACTGATGAGCATAACCCTTCGTAAAACATAATCCCATTATTTCTAATTAGGAGTTGTTCCATCTGTAAGATTGAACATGAGGAGGAGTTAAATCCTAGCCTGAGGACGTTTTTAAATTCTCTTTACCTATACAATGAGTTGATTTGTGATCCAAAGTGAGGGTAGTTTGAGGATTGCATCAGCTGAAGGTTGCAGTAGATGTCAGGTTTTATTGGTGGTGAGTGGTTTCATCTGAGATAAGTGATCACCAGCCAGCCTGCTGACCAGCTGGCCATGTTCCTCTTGACATTTTTACACTGAAAGTGTGTTAATATTACGTTAATATAAAGGGCCAATATGCATACCGTAGCAGGAATTCTTAAGTCTGTTTATCCACCAATTACCTACTAAATGCACAGTTAACTCCACACATCTGTCCTAATGCTAATCAACATCATGACACAAGTACTTGCGCACAATTGGCTACACATCGATTCCCAGAACCATTCAGCCTTCTCGCAGATCCTGCCGAAAACAACAGATTGTCCAAAAAGGCTTATTCCTGACCTTAATCAATGAGCAAACAAAATAATCAAGGTCCTTGGTGAATATATTGGTATCACTTACATGACGATACTGATCTGTTCGTGAGTATGCAATCATTAACACTGCAGAGCTGGGCAATATGTGGACCACTGTCTTTGGAAGCAGCAGCAAGTACGAAAGAGTGGTATTATAAGGGTCCTTCTCGTTTATTCCCTGTCTATTCCCTTGTTTCCCCCTTCCTTTTCTTTTTGCCGTTATATTTTTGATCCTTGGATGATTTATGGATATGTGTCTTTAAGGCTGCCAGCCATTTTAATTCAAGCATAAGAAAGCAGTGCCTTATGCCGTTAATTCAAACGGAAGGACCCAGAATACTGGTGATTGTCGACTGGCCAGCATCAGGGATGACTCGGTTTGATTGGTATGGCTGGTGGCAAATTACTTCCCAAAAGGCTGTGCTCTTCCCGTTAACAGGTGGTGGTTGGATATTATCCCCTGGAATGTTTGTTCAGAGCCAAAAGGTTCATTTTTGCTTTCACTTTTGATTTCGGAGGCACGGAGGTAAATCCTCTCCAGAAAGCTGTTGCTAAACCACTTCATAAATATCTAGCTAAATGTCTCTCCAATAAGCCTATTGGTGTTGGATTCCTGAAATCAAGGCCTGAAGGCAGGCCACGAACTGAGAGCAAAGTCTGATGACAAGGGGACTCTTTTCTCTCCAGGAAAATTGTGAGTGCAAGCTGAAAAATAAGGACTTTGATATGCAAGCTTACTGTGGAGAAAGCCTGCAAGAACATTATCTGAAGCAAATAATCTTTTCTCTTTCATTTACATTTTCCCCCCCTTTTCCACCCCACTGTGTTTATCTACCTTGTGTGTGAGTCGAGGGTGAGGAGGAAAGTTAAATTAGGAGTTAGGTACTTATTAATATTTAACCAACTGTATCTGCTGTGTATTTAACCATTATTCTGGTTATAAATAAACAGTAATTGTGTTTCAGCTTACAAACCTGGTGACTGTAATTGTTGGGCAGGCAAGGGCAAAGACGTTGGAAATTTTTATTAGAATTATTGGTTAATTCATTTGTGCTGTGACTCCAGGGCATGTGGGCTGGAATTGACCGCACACTTGCCCAGGGTGGCGTAACAGTATAAGGTATTAACCAATCTTTGTTTGACCAGATCTTGGAACAAAAAGATAAAAGTGCGAATGTTTTCAAAGTAATAATGTGTTTCATTATCTTGCTGCCTCCCCAGATCAGAATGAAGGCTTTACATGCATGGAAGAATGCCGAATTTTAGGTCACTCAGACAGATGTTGGATGCCACGGGTCGCAGTGCCAACCCATGCCAAATCACCTGACCGTGGTAAAAATGTTATTGCACTGTCCATCGAGACCACCAGTGTGGACTCAGAACCCTATGAGAATGGCAGTTCAAAGAGAACTTTTGCAACTTTTGGCAAAGATCCCAGGGATCGTACTACTGAGAACGATAAAACAGATTTGAAAGGAAAGAGGACATTTGATCTACCCATCTGCAGCCCAAAAGTGAATGGTTCTGTCTCCAGCAGCCAGGAAACAAGCAACGGCATTGACATTTCAAGTCCTGCCAGCACACCTGTGCATTTGGGCAGTCCCTCGTCCAGCAGGCCTCCAGTCACATACTCTGTGATGCACTGCCCCATAACACGTGACCTCGACCAGCCTGTCAATCAGACCTCGCATCCATCAGAGCCAGGGTCCCGGGAAGCAGACTCAGAACATGTCCGAGAGATCAACCACCTCCTGCATGATTGCAGTGAAAAGGACTCGCTGGGCATCAAGCGAATACAGGACATTGTGCTGTGATCACTGGGTACCACCCGCAATGCAGATAAATATTAACACCGTGACAGTTTTTAAATTGGTTTCCTTCAGTTTGGTGTATGGCTCATTTAAAAGCTTTTTCCTAAGTGTACTTCTTTTCATTATATTTTTTGATAAGAAAATTCTCTTTTGTTTCATAGGCATTGAGGGAAAAAGAGGAACTCTAAGCAGTGAGCTCCCATGTAATTCCAAAATTAAATTAGTCCAAACTGAATCAGTTTGGATCAATTTGTAGTCATCCAAATGCAATCATTTCAGATGCATTTGAGGACAGGCTCTGCGGGCCAGTATAAGTCATTGCAGCTTCAGATTGTAATCATGGCCGGTGTGGTTTAAACCTTTAGGAGCTCCACTGGGAAGAATGATCGATGTAAAGCTCAAATTTCAAAAGATCCAGAAAGCAAATCCGAATTCAGACTTTTCTAACTACAATTCATGCCTATTGCTTATTCCCCGTTTGTCAGCCCAGCCATTTTGAGCTCAAGCCCCACAAAAGTGCCACCCCATAAAAGCTTGACCTGTATTAATGGTGTTTTTACCATTTTCATAAAGTGGTTTATCTCCATTAGCCTTCCTGTATAAAATGGGTGACCAGTCATTGCATACCTTGTAAAAGCACAGTAGAACTGGCTCAGTTACCCAACGGCACCTGACCTCCCCCCTCCACATATACCCGAAGGTCTGAGACTAAATGTTCTGTAACAGAACGCTATCTCTTCTCAAGAGCGGGATACTCTTCTAACTAGCAGTGTGAGGTATTATATATGTGAAATTGACTGCATCACATATGAATGGCAAAGTATGTTCCATTCAGTCAGGTGCACAAGTTCAACAAATATCTCCCTACTTTGCTAGCCATAGTTATGTTCTTAATACAAGGGACTTGCTGAGAAATATCAGCACTCTCACTTGATAAATAAGGTTTTTTATATCGGTATAGTCATACTGTAATTGTAAGACGTTGAGCATTAGCATGGGTACTCTTTTTCACAGAGGCAGAACTGTACCCAACTCCAGTGAACCAGTCTGACATACACAGTTGGTGTGGCACGTTTCTGAACTTCTTTTTGTCTTGAAGTACGTGTCATCATACCAGCTGCAGGGTTGAATTTACTTTATAAACTTAAGGCAGGAATAAATTGGTAACTATTGAATAGTTATTGAAGTGGAATTGATACTTTAAGATGATTCATGTATTATTTAAATGCCATAAAAGTCTTTAAAATATTTATTAAAAATCTCAAGTTAACCAACATTGGCACATATCTTTTCAGCTCAAAAGTGATTCCCATCAATAAAGCTGGCGGGGTATCCCACAATCAAAGCCTACATCTGCAGAATATTCCCACACAGAGTGTTCAGAGGAGATGGGTGTTTATTTCACTTCTGTTGTGAACTTCCTACTTTTTAAGTTAATAGTTTAATTCCCACCCAGTTCATGGCCACATTCCCACATATAGCAAGTCAAGACTGATTCACTGACTATGACACATCCCAGTTTGAGCACTTTGCTTTAGTTTACCAATGATTGTACAGCCATAACTATCGCAAACAAAAACACAATAGTTGGTAACATTTTCCCCATTCATGGTATTGTAGGTCCGCCATCTGATAGTGTTCAGTTGTTCGATGAGTTCTGTGGTGACAACTTGAGATCGGACAAACATTTTGCCACATCGGCCTGCTGATATTTGGAACGTTGATTGTCGGCTGGTCATCAAATGATAAAAATAGGCCTTATGATCACAACAGCTACAAGCTGTGCCTTTATGTTGTATGACTTTGTAATATCTAGTGATGAGTAGATCACTAATGTATATTCTGAGGTGTATAGTTGAAAGGTTATGATTTTTTGGATGGTAAGGGTAGGGGACGGGTCACAACAAGAGGGAATTTGTAAATATAAGACCATGGAACGAGCAGCTGCCACCCTTCAAATGTCTGCCTGTTGTTACAAATCTACATCATTTTTAAATCTTCAGAACCAGTTCAAGTTCGAGGAGTTTGTTCCTTTGACACTGTCCACTGTTGAAGTCTCAACTGTCATAGTGTTAATATTTGTAAATTTTGAGTGCATTTTTCAGGGTGGCCATTCATTACTGATGTATTTTATTAAGGTGTTCTGCAAGATTTATCCCCATATTTGTGATAAGTTCTAAATCTGGAATGAGCTCAAAATCCTGCAGCAAGAAAACAACAACAAAATAAACCACAGGGACTAGAGCAGCACAGGGACATCGGACTGGCTGCCACCGTGTTTGTAGTCCCAAACTTAGCAGAGATGGACAATCAAATACCCACTTTCCAGTGTGTACAGGAGGGTTGATCAGTTCAGAGGCAGGTCACTTGGGTTCCCAGCAACCATCATCCGGACCAGTCAAATGGAATTGTTCACACAGCGTTTTGGAGAGGGGTGAACTGCAGTGCCATTTCAACCTTTGAAAGCATGCCAACTCAACCCTGGCACCGACTACAATGGGAAATGTACTTCACCTCCAAAATGCAAGGTTTAACACCAATCGAAATCAAAGGTGGCGGTGGCTCGTAACCCAGGCAAAATGGAGCAAATCTATCTCACGCACAGGCACCTGTCAACAGAGTATCAAAGACTAGGTTGAGGGAGGAGGTCTACCTGCCGTGATGGTTTTATGAGTGACGTATCGTGTTGACCAACTACAAAAGTAGTTAATGGAAATCAGGGAAGGAGCAGCTAAGTATTGGACATGTTCTACAGCCCACCCACTGCTTGCAAAACTCATTAATATATTTTCTGCATTGTTTTAAGTAGATTTTTTTTTCAAGTGCAATATACACTTAGCCCATGTCTGTTGGTCTCCTGTGTTTCTCCAGTTTTTTAGTCAAGTGTTCACACAATTTCCATTTGTACAGTAGTCCATTCCGCAGCAGTATATGCAGCCACACTAACTCATTCACAATGTGCAACACCTGCCTCTTTGCTTTGATTTTCCTCAACCGAATGCCATTTGCACAAAGACGTGCAGTTTATTAATGAGTTCATCCGTGAGGTTATTCTTTTTGTTTTACTTTTGCAATATTATTTGTTTTATATATTAAAGATTCTGGCAGGCACGTGGGGGGAAGGCTCAAGGGCAAGAATGAATGATGTGAGGACTGTTTTCCAGGTTAACGCTTTGAGGACTAAGGTAACTTAGATGTTGCATTGGTGGTGGGGGGAGCAATTTTTTTAACAGAAACAAATATAGTATTAGATTATTCTGCTTTTTCCAGAGAATATTGTTCATAAAGAAATGTTCCTGTGTTTGTGAAGTTATTGTAACTCACCTGTGTGAACATAGCTATATTCCTCTAAATTAAATTCAGTGTTATAGATGTGGGAGCAAAAGTTTGTCAGTGCTTTACAAAAGTATAAAAGGAAGCCCAGTTCTCAGAGGGTTACACTTGTATCATTACCCATACCACCCTACCCCGCCCCCCCCCCCCCACCCCCAGTTTTCTCAGTGGCAGTACACAAATTGACATCTGTTCTGTGATGATTGCTTTACGACTGGAGAAAAAAGGCTATTTCTGTGAAGAAGCTATTGTCAGTGATTTATACATGTCAAAATTGCTCTCGCATAAATAGAAACCTATAATTACAGAATGGAACCATATTCAGCTATCATCAGATGCAGACAGATGTGCTACTACAGTTAAAGCACAGAGAAAGATAACAATCTCTCATCACAGTTCACAGAGTTGCCGTACAGAAGCATCTGATAACACTACACACTGGTCATTTGCCAAAAAAAGCTCAATGGGAGCTTACAGCACGGACTGTTTTACCAGATTATCTGTCAAAGATTGTGCGAAATGATAAGATAATGCTGTATATGCATATATGTTATGTACATTTTCACAGTGATTGGTTCATTGTAAAATAAGAACCACATTTCTGTATATTTTATGATAATATAAAGCAGCTTTATTAAATTATTATAATGTTTCAAATGATGGACTGTCAGCATTGTTTCACCTGTTTCTATGTTGATCTGTGGGCTTTTAACCCTTCATGCCAGCGGCAAGTTGAAAAGCATTTAATCTTGACAATCGTTTGTGCACTTCTGACCCAAGAATAAAGTATTTAGGCTCTTCATTCCCAGTCTCAGGAGTAGTATTTAAATATTGTGAATCAGAATTGCAGAGATACAAATTTTCCAAACAGTTCATTATTAAGCCTGGAGTAGGGGTTCTCTGAAATGAATACCACACGCATTACCAAGAATGCTTTCAGGATCGTGCAATTCACTGCTGCAAATATAATTACCAGACATGATCCAACCTTCCCCCTTTGCATACCAGACACTAGTTACTCAATTTGTGGTTTGTGAGGTTCAGTTATTCTCCTACATGCGTTTGTCTTTCTTTAGCAATGACCCCATTCTTCTTGCTCCATCTCTCTGTCCTGACTCTTAATTTGTCTGCACTAGTTTCTATTCTGTTTTGTTTAAATGAAGCTCCCAAATGTGAACAGTAGGAAACATGAACGCAAGGTGATCTCTCAGCAGCTCTGAGCACAATCACAGAACTGCACAAAAAAACACAATCTGAACGGAGGCAAAAGATGATCAGACTGACCTCAATGCTTTTCTGGTGATAGAATTATCCCTGGGGAATGAAACTGCTCAGGATGGAGTAATAGTACCTGAGAATTTTGAGCTTTCCTTTGATTTTCAATGTCAGAGAGGACTCTCACATAGTTTGCTCTTCTAGGGTATGTCACCTAGAGTTATTCACCTCCCATGGGAGAATGTAAATAAAGCAGGAAGAATCTATGATATTGCAAATTGTACATGGTCCATTGCAAGGACTGTTCGTACCTTATTTTTTAAAAAATCATGGGCGTCATTCTCCGACCCCCGCCGGGTCGGAGAATCGCCGGGGGCTGGCGTGAATCCCGCCTCCGCCGGTTGCCGAAGTCTCCGGCACCGGAGATTCGGCGGGGGCGGGAATCGCACCAGTTGGCGGGCACCCCCGCTCGATTCTCCGGCCCGAATGGGCCGAAGTCCCGCCGATAAATTGCCTGTCCCGCCGGCGTGGATGAAACCACCTTTTGAACGGCGGGACAAGGCGGCGTGGGCGGGCTCCAGAGTCCTGGGGGGGGGCGCGGGGCGATCTGGCCCCGGGGGGTGCCCCCATGGTGGCCTGGCCCGCGATCGGGGCCCACCGATCCGCGGGCGGGCCTGTGCCGGGGGGGCACTCTTTCCCTTCCGCCTCCGCCACGGTCTCCACCATGGCGGAGGCGGAAGAGACTCCCTCCACTGCGCATGCGTGGGAAACTGTCAGCTGACGCTCCCGCGCATGCGCCGCCCGGGGATGTCATTTCCGCGCCAGCTGAGGCCGTTTCTGCCAGCTGGCGGGGCGGAAATTCCTCCGGCGCCGGCCTAGCCCCTCAATGTTGGGGCTCGGCCCCCAAAAATGCTGAGCATTCCGCACCTTTGGGGCGGCGCGATGCCCATCAGATTGGCGCCGTTTTGGGCGCCAGTCGGCGGACATCGCGCCGTTTCGGGAGAATTTCGCCCCATGCCTCAGATCTTCGGAATCCTTAAACTGCCTGAATAATGTGTCCCTGACATGAATTGGTTTTCCAACCTCTGGATTGCTCAATACCTCAGGCAGGGATCCACCAGTGAGAAAGATGGAGATTTACTGAAGCAGGTCTCAGGAGTATGCTGTATCATGGCACGGCTAGTAACCTATATGCTGTCTGCTGGAGTTTTGAAAGCAAGTTTTATTTGTTGGATTAAAAATTGTCTCCTAAGCCTACACAATCAGTCAACCTCCATCGGATTACAGAGGCTTTTGGTATTTACAGTTTAAAGGGCCTTCTGCCACATGCAGAAATATAGCAGCACGAGTCGGCCATTCGGCCCTTCGAGTCTGCTCCGCAATTCAATATGATCATGGCTGAAACATAGAAAATAGGATTACGAATATATTAGGGACAAAAAGACATCCTTTACATTCTTGCAAAAGGAAATGCTCTAGATGCCAGAAATCTAAACTGCAAACAGAAAGTGCTGAAAATACTCAGCAGGTCAGGCATCTCTTTGGAGAGAGAAACAGTCAACGGGTGCATTTTAACAAAAAATAAATAGTCCCATTTTGGTTTCTGGGCCTCGGCGGGGACCGCTCCCCAACCCCAAGGTCACACTCAATCACATTTCCTGCACTGAGGAGCTCTGCTCGCCCATGCAGGAAGGGGCATTTAAAAATGATGCCCTGATCTTGCGCCCCCAACGCGCCAAGTCACCTGTTGCAGGATCCCTCAAGCCCGTCCCCCTGCACCCTACCTCATATCGGCAAGGCATACCCGGGCCTCATTCCTAGAATGGGCAAAATGCCACCTGTGAACCTTGGCACTGGCACCTTGGCTGGTAGTGCCACCTGGGAACCCTGGAAATGCCAAGCTGGCACCTAGGTGACACTGCCAGACTGGCAATGCCCAGGGTGCCACCCTTCCCAGGGGCCAATCACCCGGGAGCCTCCGATCGCCTGCGAGACCACCCACCCCCAAGTGCCATTCCGCCTGGTTCCCGTTTGTGGAGACCAGTGCTAAACATTGTCCGAATGTGGTCTCCTTGGTGAGGCCAATAGATCCTGCGGGCTGGTTATTCAGGTGTAAACATAGTTAAGTGAGCGGTTAAGCTCACTTAACTATTCGCATCACGACGTCTCACGAGATCTTGTTAGCCCTCGCAGGGTATAGCAACAGTCGGGAATCCCGGAAGAGACTTTCCACAGGATTTGCTGGCTACGTGCCATCCTGATTCTGACGACACGCGGCCAATAAATCGTACTCAAAAGTTTCAGATCCATGACATTTCATCAGAACTGACAAAAACTGACCAAATTTCACCAACCTGAAAAATGGGGTTGAATCTTATTGAGAAGACGGGAATCTTGCCTGCTGGCTGAGGAGCCAGCGAGTGACCTGCACTGCCTCTTTGAGAAGGCCCTCCAAATCACAAGTGGTCATTGATTGGTCACTTAAGAGTTTCAATTGGCAACGGGGCAGGAACGTTGACCATGGACTTCCCGCCCAGAACTTCACTCTGGCAGAGGAGTGAAGTTCCAGTACCCTACCATCCAGCCTAATTACATACCTTTCCTGCCTCCTAGTTCACCAGGTGAGAATACAAGATTCCGCCCATTAACTCTGTTTCTCCACAGGCTCTCTGATCTGCTGAGTACCTTTTTCTATTTTTCTATTTTATTATTCGTTACATTCTGCTTAATCTTAGCCCAAATACAACAGATTCTGCTTAATATTAGCCGAAATACAACAGATGATATTCTTCCATCATTTGTTTGGATTTCAATGTGCCCACCGAGAGGACAGATATATTGTGCATGCCAATCCCAATCAACACTAGCAGGAAATTCCAAAAGTTGAAAGATTAATGGGTAGCCAGTAGATCAGCTCCCATTGCATTTCCCACCCACATCCGCTTGAGTTGGACTCAACTCGACCCAAGTATCCAAAAACAGAAATCAGAATTTGCAAAATGAACAGTATGCTTGCCAAGGTAGGAGCACATTACACTAATTGCAATATTGGCTAATGAGGGGTTCTGCTTGGAAGGTAACACATCTTTCTCACTCTGATATAATAGAAATGTTGCTTGCATTTTCAGGGCAGCACAGTGGCGCAGTGGTTAGCCCTGCTGCCTACGGTGCTGTGGACCCGGGTTCGATCCCGACTGTGGGTCACTGTCCATGTGGAGGTTGCACATTTTCCCTGTGTCTGCGTGGGTTTCATCCCCACAACCCAAAAGATAGGCAGATTGGCCATGCTAAATTGCCCCTTAATTGTGAAAAAAATAAAAGTAAACCGTTCCATCGAAATGTGTCTCCCCACCACTCAGCTTCAACACCATATGTATACCTCTCAAAGGTTGACCCTGGTAATCATGAAATGAGTAATTCATGGAGATATGGGTCTAATGGAAATTTCAGTCAGCTCTTGATGCCAAACTGGATTTGTTCAGTTAACTCCAATATGGCTTCAATGCAACTTCTGGAACTAAGTATTTCCTCTATTCAAAGTCGTGCTACCAAGTGCGTTAGTGTTGGTCTCTTAGAATTTAAAAAAGAAAAAGATAGATTTCTAGACATTAAGGCACCAAGGGATATGGTGCTGGTTTAGGGGCTGGTTTAGCACACTGGGCTAAATAGGTGGCTTTTAAAGAAGGCCAGCAGCACGGTTCAATTCCCGTTCCAGCCTCCCCGAACAGGCACCGGAATGTGGCGACTAGGGGCTTTTCACAGTAACTTCATTGAAGCCTACTTGTGACAATAAGTGATTTTCATTTTTCATTTTCATATAGGGAGCGAGCGGGAGTATGACGTTGAGATAGAGAATCAACCATAATCACATTGAATGATGGAGCAGACTCAATGGGCTGAAAAGGCTACTCCTGCTCCTATTTTCTATATTTCTACGTCTCCTTAACATTGCTCCCCTTTCTTGTTGGTCCAACCAACAGCGAAAGGGAGTGATGATTGATGGTGTATATAAGCAGTTCAGTGCAGCATTGAGACCTCAATCAAATTCTTGGCTCCAGTCACCGCAGTGAACAGGACAGGCCACCCATCAGAGAAAACCTCAAGAGTTAAGCAATAAACTAAATTGCCTCCAAAAGTACATGCACAGTTCATCCGTAGCTGGGATTCTGTTCCCTCACCACAGCCTGGCCTGCAGTCTTATTACGGTACAGTGTTTTTTAATGGCTCAATTCATTCTTGAAAGACAAAATTTAATCTGATTGCACATTGACTTTTTTAAAAAGATTTTTTGAATTGATGGATTTGCATGCTTTCTGGCTTCACAGCTTCTGACTGCATCATGAAGAAAAATTAGGATTAAATTAAACTATAGAAATACAATATAAATGCACATTTGCTGAAATATTTGGCCTACTCATTCCCCCCAAGAGAATAATGAAATGCGTTGATGATGACGGCTACTTTTAAGGAAGAATTTTGTTCCAAGGTTCCAAATTGTTCCCCTAAAAATGATAGAATAGCTACCAACACAAGAGGAGTTAATTCAGCCCATCATATCCATCCTGGTTCTTGACATTAACAAATTACTTCGTCTCACCACCCCCTCCCAGCCTTTTCTCCTTAGACCTGTAAATCTTTTTGCCTCAGATGCTGTCTGCAACTTCCACGTAGTAAGTCCTGTCACGTGGGGGGAGGTCACGCCGAGCGGGTCGGTAGACAGGAAGATCCTCGCAGGGGTCCTGTCTGTCTGGTTTCTGCGGCCTGTCGCGGCCCACGCTGGCTGGTGGTCAATTTCTTGTTCTTCCTGGTTGGGGGAGAATGTCCGGCGGCATCCCCAGCCTCTATCACAGTAGTCCCTGTTCCACCAGAAGGTGTCCCGTTGTCGAGGGCCAGCCTTCTCAGGTCTAGCCGAGTGTGGTGGTTGCTTGTAATTGGCTGAGCACTGTCAGTTCCTGGACCTTGTTTGGCACTTTCTCTGGAGATAGTTATCATTATCGCATGTTGCAGGTCCAGGTGGGCCTCAGCTAATCATTTCCATTGTGTGGCCACTTCGCGGAGTCCACACACCAAATGGTCCCTGAGTGTCTCATTCAGTGTCACTCCAAATTCGCAAGTCTCCGCCAGTTTTTGGAGGTGGGCCAGGAAGTCACTCACCAACTCGGCTTGGGCCTGAGCAGCTGTGTGGAACTGGAAACGGCGTAGAATGAGCAGTGGTTTTGGGCCGAAATTTTCCCCACCAGTGCGACGAACGACCGGGAGTTTGGGGCGTCTGTGTGAGCCAAGCTCTTTATCACACTGTAGGTAGCTCCTCTGTAAGTTGTCAGTAGTATAACTGTTTTTCGTGCATCGCCAGTAATCGCATTTGTTTGAAAAAAATAGTCCATACGTTCAGCATATTGTCCCCCATCGTCTGTGCCTGTATGAAAATGTTCCAGCGTTCCTATGAGTGGCATTTCCGTGGTTAGTAGTGGGGCCTGCCAAAGCCTAGACGGGATGGGACGGATAGGTAGCAACTAGTGTCAACGGCAGCTCCACTGAGTCCTCGTCACCAGTTTTGAATCCGCGGTCAGCAGAATGCATAGACGAAAGTAGAAACTACAGAACAAGGTTTATTTCAATATAATTACAAAACTCCTCCAGTCCCCTCAGGGTCTCCTTATCTGACCTGCAGCCAAGCCAGGGTATTTGTACAACTGGGGCTCTCCTTGTAAAGGGGAAACCCCGCCCCCTTAAAGGTGAAGTCCTGCCAGTCTTCAAAGAGAGGTTCGTATTCCAGGATGTCATGGGAAATAGTATAGTCCTGATCCTGGGACCACCATTGGGGTTATAACAGTGTCTCAGCCATGCGTCTATACATAAGTATCCTTTTTAGCTCTTAATTGGCCTCACTACTAATTGCTGTCCTTTTTGCTGTTTATATGACTATTAAAACATTTTGGATGCCCTTTTATGTTAGCTGCTCGTCTCTTCTGCTTTCTCTTTCCTTCCTAGATTGAACCTAATTCTCAACTGTATTATCCACCTGCCATCTGACATATGCCTGTTATTTCTGCCTTATCTTACTATGTCTGTTTTTCCTAACTTTCTTTCTCAAATCTGAAGCCTACCAATTGTTCCATTGCAGTTTTGCTGATCAATCTTTAATACTAATTTACATGGACCAGACCTCTCGCCCCACTGAATTTGGCCATCTCCTGATTGATCATTTTTACTCCTTAATAATAATAATCTTTATTGTCACACGTAGGCTTACATTAACATTGCAATGAAGTTACTGTGAAAAGCCCCTAGTCACCACATTCCGGTGTCTGTTCAGGTACACAGAGGGAGAATTCAGAATATCCAATTCACCTAACAACTCGTCGTTCGGGACTTGTGGGAGGAAACCGGAAACCCGGAGGAAACCCACGCAGACACAGGGAGAACGTGCAGACTCGGCACAGACAGTGACCCAAGCCGGGAATCGAAACGGGGACCCTGGAGCTGTGAAACAACAGTGCTACCCACTGATGCTGTGATTACTGTCTCTAAATGTTTCTGGAACAACACTTGACCCATTGCATTTCCCAGAGCAGATCTGGCAGTGCCGCCTTCCTCATTGTGCCAAAAATATTCCATTCCAATTCTCTTCCCATGAAAGTTCCGCTGAACATGATTCATAAACTTCCACCTCTCTGCCCTATTACTATCCCAGTCTATACTAGGATAATTAAGTGCCCCTGTTATAGCTAATCTACAATTTGCAAGTTTCTTGAAATGTGCTCCTCTTTATCCTTTCTATTAGTAGCCTATAGGGTACACCCAGGGGTGAAATGGTACCGTTATTATTTCTTTACTCTAACCAAAAAGATTCTATTTTTCACCCATTTAGGATATTCTCTCTCAAGCGCCATAATGTTTTCCTTAATTGGTAGGGCTGCACCACCTCCTTCCTTTCCTTTCCTATCTTTCCTGAACATTGCATCCAGAAATACTCAGTACCCAGTCCTGTCTTTTTAAACCAAGTCTCCGTTGTACCCACATCACACTCCCACATGGCGACCTGTACCTGGAGCTCACCAACTGTATTTACTACACTCTGTGCATTCATATACTTGCACGATACACTTAACTTAGACTTGTTGTAAACCTTAGTTTAAACCCTCCCAATAGCACTAGCAGCTCATCCTGCAAGGCCATTGGTCCTGGCTCCGTTCAGGCACAAACCACTTCTACTGTACAGGTCCCATGTCCCCAGAATTGTTCTCAAAGTCCCAGGCATTTCAAGCCCGCCCTTCTGGACCATCTCTCCAGCCATGTATTTATCAGTTTTAATCTCCTATTTCTTTATGAACTAGCACATGGAACTGGAAGAGTACTACTCTGTGGCCCCCATTTGCTAGTTTTTTCTCCTAGCTCCCTAAACTCTGACTGTAGGACTTCATTCCTCTTTATGCCTTTGTCATTATTACCAACAAGGACTGCAATTATAGACTGTTCACCCTCCCAGCTGAGAGTGCCCTGTGGCCATTCGGTGCCATTTCTGACCATAGTATCAGGGACGGAACATATCATCCTGGATTCATGTTTACAATTGCAGACTTGCTACCCATTCTCCCAACAATCAAATCCCTATCACTGTTGATTTTCCGATCTTCCCCCTGAGCCCCTTTATAGCCGAGCCGGCTGTGATGCCATGGACTTGTCTCTGTCTGCACTTCACGGAGGAACAATCACACTCTTCAGTGTTCAGAATTGAATACTGGAAAGGGAGAAAGGTGACTGCTGCACGCCTGCCTTGTCCTTCTTGATTTACTGGTGGGTATCCATTTTCTCTGCCTGCATACCCGTAAATTGCAGCATGGTCACATCTATAAATGTACTATGCACGAAACTCTCAACCTCACAGATGCACCCAAATCAGGGCAGCTGAAACCCAGATCTCAAGCTGCTGCAGCTTATGATAATTCTTACATCCGTGCTTGTCCAAGTCACAACACCTGCCCTGGAGTTCCCACATAGAACAGGTTGGGCACTCTACAGGTCCAAACTTCAATGCCATGCCTCTATTTATTAGGTTATTCAAATTTCTGCTTTGACAAATAAAGACCCACCCACTACTTACCAATCAACTGTTTCACTTGTGCTGACATCACTGTATTTTATTGGGAGGTTAATTCACATGTGTTTGCTTAACTCTTGTAATTTAAGAACCTTCGGTTTTCATTTCCTGAAAAAATTCAAACTCTTTAATGTTACTATCCCTTGTTATATTGTTTCAACTTTAGCTCCCAGATGTGATTAATGACTGTGTACTGTTTGTAATTATATGATAATTTAACAAATTGACTTTAGTTTTGCATATTTGTAATAATTAATCGATCTATCAATCTAGCCTTATTTTATAGTTGATAAATTTAATTTAGTTTCAATTAAATGCTTACTAGAAAACTTATGCTATGTGGCTACCTGACCTTGACGTCATTTCACTTCTGGACCAGCTCAATCCATTGTCACTCTCGGCTTCTGCTCTTTATCAATCTCAGCTCTGAATCTCTGCTCCCAATCTTTTTAAATTTTCACTCTGACTTATAGCTATCACCCTTTTTAAATCTCCACTCTGACTCGCAGCTCCTTGTTCCATTCAATGTCCACTCTAGTTTTCGTTTTGTGCCGTTTTCAAATCACCATTCTGCCTCGCTGCTCGCACCTTTTTTGAGTCTTTCTTCACTTTTAAGTGGGCTCTAAACCTCAAATGGCTTTTATTCACGTTCCGAAGTGTAGGCTGTCAATCGTAGGTGTGCAGATGGAGGTAATTCTGATGGTGTTCATGTTACCACTGCTTAAGCAGTATGTCTGTGCCAATGAATGCTATTGTTAGTACCACAAACCTTGCAGCCCCAAAGACTGAAATCGCAGCGTCACAACCTTTAGTCGCAATGCTGAGGTAGCTTCAGGTTATTTTTATGGTTGATTTCTTCATCCTCCCCAAACCAGAAATTACAGAAAGCAGCTACAGGATTTCGGAATACATTGAAAAAATTCAAAAGCACAATGCTGCTCCGACCTACAATTTTAAAGCTGCATGCTTCTTCCACCGAGCTGTGTGGTGCTGCCAGTTACAAGCCCCCACTGTCTAAATGGGATCTTTACTCTATTAACGAGCTGACTCAGACCCAATAAGGTCCACGTCAGTAATCTGCACAGAGCGCACATCGTAAAATGAATGCTGGTACATATCTATGACACATCTCTGGAAATAAACTGTACTGAAGCTCCCTGCCATTTTACTGGTGCCTCTTCCCATCAGAGATAGTGGGGAAACAAATATTGGTTCCTCTTTTCATCAGCACAAATAGCTGCTCCTGTTTTCAAATAATGAGCTGCATTCCTGTGCTGCACAGTTTGCCAAGTTAACGGTATACAAACAAAAGTGACTTCCAACCCAATAACTTGAGGGGTTTGAGTTGCACCAACTGATTATGAATTGTTCCTATTTTTTAAGTTGTTACTTTTTTGCCCCCTCACCACTGAGTTAGAAGGCCATGATTTCCACTCCAAAAAACTGGGCACATAATCCAGGCTGACGTTTCAGCGCAATACTCATTCTGTTTGTTCATGGATGTGAGCATTGGTGGCAGGGACAGCATTTATTGCTCATCCCAAATTGCCCTCGAGAAGTTGGTGATGAGCCCATATGCAGCACATATGGAGTCGATGTGCCCTGATCTGTTAGGAAGCAAGTTCCAGGATTCTGACCCAGCGACAGTGAAGGAAAGCCGATATGTATTTCCAAGTCAGGGTGATGTGTGACTTGGAGGGGAGCTTTCAGTTTGTGGTATTCCCATGCATCGGCTATCCTCGTTCTACTAGGAGGTAGAGGTGGGGGGAGGGGCTTAGAAGGTGCTGTCAAAGGAGCCTTGGTGAGATGCCGCAGTGCATCTTGAAAACCGAACACAATGCAGCCACAATGCAGCGCTGGTGGAAATTCAGACTGGTCTTCGATGGTGACAAGCTTCTTAAGTGTTGTTGGAGCTGGACCTCATCCAGGTAAGTGGAGCACATTCCATCACACTCCTGACTTGTAATTTGTAGATGGTGAACAAGCTTTGGGAAGTCAGAATGTGAAGAATCACTGCAGAATTCCAGGTTTCGGCCTTCCTCTTGTAGCCACGGTATTTATGTGGCTGGCCCAGACCAGAGAGTGTCTGATCAGAATGTTTATTGTGTGGAATTCAGTGATGGCATTATCATTGAACATCAAGTGGAGATAGTTAGACTCTGTCTTGTTGCAGAGACAATCATTACCTGGAATAACAACTGACCACTATGTTTGGCCTCAGCATCCTTCAAATAGTGAGATGGGTTACTTACCAGCTTGTTCTCTGTACGTGTTTGGGTAGCACAAGTGGATAGCACTGTAGGCTTCACAGCGCCAGGGTCCCAGGTTCGATACATCGCTGTCTGTGCGGAGTCGGCACGTTCTCCCCGTGTCTGCGTGGGTTTCCTCCGGGTACTCCGGTTTCCTCCCACAGCCCAAAGACGTGCAGGTTAGGTGGATTGGCCATAATAAATTGCCCTTAGTGAACAAAAAAAGGTTAGGTGGGGTTATTGGGTTACGGGGATAGGGTGGAAGTGAGGGCTTAAGTGGGTCGGTGCAGACTCGATAGGCCGAATGGCCTCCTTCTGCACTGTATGTTCTATGTTCTGTGTGTACTGATATGAAACAAAGATGTGGTGATCGATCACAGACAGCATTTTACCAGCCCTCAAGTGACTGGCTGGGATTGATAATAACAGGGAGCCATGTTGGGGCAGTCCTACAGGCCATTTTACAGTGGTCGGACTGGATGAAGATTGACTGCCTGCTCCAAGGAGATGGGCAGCTGAATGGCATAATTAAAAGTCCTATTAAGGGCTATTTGTTGTTGGTAATTTGACAACGGTGTACGCAGTGCATGAGGGGGCTGCCAACTTTATGGAGCTGGCCTCGCTGTGGCCATCGGGGTGAGAGATTCTAAGACAAAAACAGGGCACCGCAAGTAGGGAAGGCAGCCCTTGCAGGCCACAAGGATCTCCCAGAGGAGATCGCCCAGAGGAGTATCCCCCACTGACCTTCGGCCCCCTGAATTTATTTTTCAAACTTACCTGCGGGAGGCCCCATGTTTCCTGCCTGCCTAAGCAGCAGCAAACTATCCCAGCTGTCTGATGGGGCTGGCAGCCTCAGGACCTTATCTGCTGTCCTTTAATGGATCTACTGGTGCCCCCTGTGGTAAAATTGCTGAGCCGAATGCCACTTGCCAGTTCAGGACCTGCTTTTCACCACGATTCAATCCAACCTTTCTTCAATTCCAGACAGAAAGTGTCCACTGGATACTCGCACCAATCAGCTCTGGATGTGAAGAATTGCCAGAACTCATGGGACTTTGTTGTCATCATGCATCATCATGATTCCAGGGATGGCGGGACTGTCATATGAGGAGAGATTGGCTAGGTTGGGATTGTTCTCGTTGGAGTTCAGAAGAATGAGAGGGGATCTCATAGAGACTTAGAAAATTCTAACAGGACTAGACAGGGTAGATGCAGGGAAGATGTTACCAATGATAAGTGTGTCCAGAACCACGGGCGTCATTCTCCGACCCCCCGCCGGGTCGGAGAATGGCCGTTGGCCGCCGTGAATCCCGCCCCCGCCCCCGCCGAAGTCTCCGAAGGGAGAAAAGTCGGCGGGGCGTTAATGGCGCCGCTGCCGCGGAGAATGTCACGGGTCTGCGCAAGGCAGCCGATTTTCGGCCTGCCGATATTCTCCCTTCCGGATGGGCCGAAGTCCCGTCGACGTGATGACCGTTCACGTCGACGTGAATCAAACCTCCTTTTCATCGGCGTGACCCGGTGCTCCAGGCTCACGCCGACCAGCGAGGAGGTGAGTGACGGCCTGGGGCGTTGGCTCTGGGCAGGAAATGGCGTGGCCGCAGACTGATTGCGTGAGGAGAGGTGTGTCTCGGCTTGTGTGTGTGTGCGGCGGGGGGGGTGGTTAGAGTAGGCTGGGCTCCGGGGGAGTGCCGGGAGGGGGTCCGTGCCGGGGTGGAGGTTGGGGGTTGTGGAGGGGGTCCGTGCCGGGGTGGAGGTTGGGGGGGGGGGGGTCCGTGCCGGGGTGGAGGTTGGGGAGGGGGTCCGTGCCGGGGTGGAGGTTGTGGGGGGGTCCGTGCTGGGGTGGAGGTTGGGGGTTGGGGAGGGGGTCCGTGCCGGGGTGGAGGTTGGGGGGGGGTCCGTGCTGGGGTGGAGGTTGGGGGTTGGGGAGGGGGCCGTGCCGGGGTGGAGGTTGGGGGGGTCCGTGCTGGGGTGGAGGTTGGGGGTTGGGGAGGGGGTCCGTGCCGGGGTGGAGGTTGGGGAGGGGGTCCGTGTCGGGGTGGAGGTTGGGGGGGGGTCCGTGCTGGGGTGGAGGTTGGGGAGGGGGCCGTGCCGGGGTGGAGGTTGGGGGGGTCCGTGCTGGGGTGGAGGTTGGGGGTTGGGGAGGGGGTCCGTGCCGGGGTGGAGGTTGGGGAGGGGGTCCGTGCCGGGGTGGAGGTTGGGGAGGGGGTCCGTGCCGGGGTGGAGGTTGCGGAGGGGGTCCGTGCCGGGGTGGAGGTTGGGGGGGGGTCCGTGCTGGGGTGGAGGTTGGGGGTTGGGGAGGGGGTCCGTGCCGGGGTGGAGGTTGGGGGGGGGGGGGGGTCCGTGCCGGGGTGGGTGATGGGAGGGCAAATGAGTTGGTCCACCTGGCCAGGTGCCAGCCTCCAACAGTTGGACCCATGCGGTCCATGCCACCTGGCTGGGGGGAGGAGGGGATATGGGCAATGATGACATGTCGTCGTTCCCCTCCCCCCCACCAGGCCGTCATGTTTTCAGACCATCCAGCGATGTTGGCCGCCGTGGTGGCAGCCGCTCATGTCTATGTTGCTCTGGATGAGGAGGAGGAGGAGGAGGAGGAGGAGGAGCGTGCCAGAGAGGCGGCGCAGGCTGCCGCAGAGGGGCAGGCGGCAGCCGCCCAGGCTGGAGGGACACCTGACCGACAGGACGAGGAGGGGGAGGAGGACGTCGCAGCCCCACGGCAACGGAGGCACCCGAGGGCGCCCCGTGTGTACCGGCCCCGGCAGTCATACCAGGACCTCACGGACCGGGAATGCAGGAGGAGACTCCGGATGAGCCGGGAAACCGTGGCACACATCTGCCACCTGCTGGCACACCTGTCACCGCGTGGCACTGGCGGGGGACACCCTCTCCCCGTGTCCGTCAAGGTTACGGTGGCCCTGAACTTTTATGCAACGGGGTCATTCCAGGCACCGAGTGGGGACCTGTCCGGCATATCGCAGACATCGGTGCATCGGTGCATCCGGGCAGTGACAGATGCCCTTTATGCCATGGCGCACCGCTACATCCGCTTCCCCGTGGACCGGGCCAGCCAAGATGCCCGGGCCGTGGGCTTCTCTGCCGTTGCCGGGTTCCCCATGGTCCAGGGCGCGATCGATGGGATGCACGTCGCCGTGCGGCCACCTGCAGAGAACAGGGCCGTGTTCACTAATAGGAAGGGGACCTATTCAATGGACGTACAGGTGGTCTGCGACCACCGCATGAGGATCCTGCACGTCTGCGCCCGTCACCCAG
Source organism: Scyliorhinus torazame (assembly GCF_047496885.1). Classification (NCBI taxonomy): domain Eukaryota; kingdom Metazoa; phylum Chordata; class Chondrichthyes; order Carcharhiniformes; family Scyliorhinidae; genus Scyliorhinus; species Scyliorhinus torazame. Next base: position 70,581 of record NW_027308204.1, read on the forward strand.
GCAGTGTACACGACTCATTCGTGTTGTCGCGGTCATCCATACCCGGCATGTACGAGGGACGCCATCCCCGGCTGAGGGGCTGGTTGCTGGGCGACAGGGGCTACCCATTGCGATCGTGGCTGATGACGCCTATACGGAGGCCACGCAATGAGGTGGAGAACCGCTACAATGATGCCCATGTAGCGACAAGGGGAGTGATCGAGAGGTGCTTTGGCGTGCTGAAGATGCGTTTCAGGTGCCTGGACCTCTCTGGGGGCGCCCTCCAGTATCGGTCAGATAGGGTCGGCCGCATCATTGTGGTGTGCTGCGTCCTGCACAACATAGCCCAGCAGAGGGGCGATGTGCCGCAGGCAGAGGAGGGCGGAGTGGAGGAGCAGCAGGAAGAGGCCCAGTCCTCCCCAGATGAGGGGGATGGGGGCAATGGTCAGGGCAGACGGGGTAGACACAGACGGGTGGCTGTCCACCGTTACCGGCTGGCCCAGCGGGCACGGGACAGACTGATAGACGCCCGCTTCACTGACTAGATGGGCGTGGGAATCGGGTAGTATGGCCACAGACCGCACACCATGACAACAGCCGACCACCCACACCCCCCACCCATCCACCCACCCAGCACCCTCACCCCCCTCCCCAACCCCACACACCCCACCCGCATGCACACCACCCCCCCCCCCCAATTGCCGATCCACCGGCGGCACAACGGGCCGGGCTCACCCAGTTGCGGGTGGACGCGTGTCTATCGCAGGCCATGGAGAATGATGACAACCCGCCTCCGATGAGCTCCTGGCTCTACATCGTTGGACTATGTCTGACCCATGGCCACAGTACCACCATCCACCCGGACCATCCCTGCATGCGGCTGTGACACTGCAGCGCACGGTCCCGTCCTCTGCCCGGGGGATGTTGATGGCGGCCCAGGGGGAAGCGGGAAGACTCACCTGGGGCTGAGGTAAGACCACCCCTCACACACACACTTGCGCTCAACGTACATGACACCCCCGCACACTTTGGACAGAGCACAAAGGCAGCTTCGGTAGGTGTAACATTGACTTTAATAACCAAAGGAGTTCATGCACGTGCCCTAGCGCCTAAAACTCATCTGTGCCCTGCACCCGTGCCAACTTACTCAGTGTCTAATTGTTTGGCCTTATGGGCCCTTTGACTACGTCTACATGGTTCCCCAGACGGTACAGCAGAACTGGAGGTGGACTCCTGTGATTCCTGCCCTCTGACACTGGATCCCTTTGGCGGCCGTTTCCTGGGACGTCCTGGCCTAGATGGGCCAGGCTGCGGCCCGGGCGACTGGGATGGCGAGCTGCCAGCCTGTCCTGCCCGTTGCCCACCCGATGCACCTGGGACGGAAGGGGGGGAGTCCGAGGTGTTGCGGTGTACCGGGACCTCCCCTACAGAGGGAGCCGGGACGGACCACACCACCTCCTCCTCCCTCAGGGTGCCCGATGGCCCCCAGGCCTCTACATACGTGGGGGATGCGAACGGACTGGCCATCCGACGCGCCCCCGACATCTGGCGCTGCCAGTCCTGGAGGCCCGTGCTGGTATCGACAGGGGTCTGCAGGTTTGCAGCCATGGAGCCCAGGGGGTTGTCGAACCCTGTCTGCGACAGTGCGACGCCAGCTCGCACATGGCCACTGGCGCCGATGCCCTCAGCGATGGCCTGCTGAGACTGGGCCATGGCCTGCAGAGACTGGGCCATGGCCTGCAGAGACTGGGCTATGGCCTGCTGAGACTGGGCCATGGCCTGCTGAGACTGGGCCATGGCCTGCTGAGACTGGGCTATGGCGTGCTGAGACTGGGCTATGGCGTTGAGCGCCTCTGCCATCTGGCGCTGGCACTGGCTCATGGCCTCCTGTGAGAGGGCAGCCATTTCCTGGGCCACAGACGCCGCCTGCACGGAAGGCCCCAGGCCTCGCAAACCGTTCCCCATGTCTGACACCGTCGCACCCATTGCCTCCACCGCGGACGCCACCCGTGCGGTGTCAGCCTGGGTGGCACGCATGACCGGGACCACTCCCAGCTCCTGGACGCGGGTGGACTCCTCCACCTGCGACCGCAGCCGCCGCAAGCCACCCGTCACCCTATTCGCTCGTCTCCGTGTCAGTGGTTGCATCGGATCTATGTGTGGGTGTGGTAACTGCAGGAACCCGTGATCCATCTGGGCGGCAGATGTTCGCTTGGCCTGGGCTGCCCTCCGACCGCCCGGTCCCTCTGCTGCTCCTACCTCCACCTGCTGTACCGGGACGGCTGTGTTGTGCGCACCAGTGAGTGTACCAGACGCCTCATCACTAAAGTGCCCAACCGTGGTGAGTGTTTCTGCGATGGTGGAGGGTGTTGGTGACAGCAGTGGCGTTGTGTCGTGCTCTTCGTCCCACTATGAGTCCATGGCACTTTGGGGTGGGGGTTCGTCTCCACCCATCCACTCTGAGTCACTGTCCGGTATTTCGTCTTCCCGGGTAGGGGTGTCCTGGGTAGTGCTGTCCCGGGTAGTGCTGTCCCGGGTAGTGCTGTCCCGGGTAGGGGTGTCCTGGGTAGTGGTGTCCCGGGTAGGGGTGTCCTGGATAGTGGTGTCCTGGGTAGTGGTGTCCTGGCTCGGATGTGACGGGGGCCTGTGGCTGCCCCCCTCATCGCTGGGTGGTCGCTCCCGCACGTGACGGGGGTGTCGTCTCCCTGTTGCTCCAGGTCTCTCCGTCTCCCGTGGTGTGCGAGGGGCATCCTGCGGGCGTCGCATGCTGGAGGGTGCGGGTCTCTCCGTCTCCCGTGGTCTCCGAGGGGCATCCTGCGGGCGTCGCATGCTGGAGGGTGCGGGTCTCTCCGTCTCCCGTGGTCTCCGAGGGGCATCCTGCGGGCGTCGCATGCTGGAGGGTGCGGGTCTCTCCGTCTCCTGTGGTCTCCGAGGGGCATCCTGCGGGCGGTCTGCATCTGCGGGGATGGGTGCCTGGACGTTTGGTCCTGCGATACACAATGAAGCATGCATGGTTAGACATCAGGCAGTGATCAGGTGATACCGGAGAGGGGGATATAGGGGAGGGGGGATATGGGGACGGGCTGTTGGTGGCTCACTTGCTCGTGGGGCCCCGACCTCTGCATCAGCAACCTCCCGGTCCTCAGGTCCGCCAGCCAGTTCCAGGGCCCTTTCCTCGTGTACGGTCAGTGGCCTCTCATCAGCGGGCCCTCCTCCAGTCCTCACATGCTCCCTATTGTTGTGTGCGCGCTTCTCCTGGGGGGGGGTGGTGGCAGGGGTAAAAGGCAACAGTGTTAGGCAGGTATATGAATGCACGCCATCGGTTGCGCGTGCATTGCAGAGGTTAAGGTTAGGGCTGGATTCACTTGGGGATATGGGGGATATGGGGGAGGGGGGATATGGGGGAGGGGGATATGGGGGATATGGGGGAGGGGGGATATGGGGGAGGGGGGAATATGGGGGATATGGTGGAGGGGGGATATGGGGGATATGGGGGAGGGGGGATATGGGGGAGGGGGGGATATGGGGAGGGGGGATATGGGGGATATGGGGAGGGGGGATATGTGGGAGGGGGGATATGGGGGAGGGGGGGATATGGGGAATATGGGGGAGGGGGGATATGAGGGAGGGGGGATATGGGGGGGGATATGGGGGATATGGGGGAGGGGGGATATGGGGGATATGGGGGAGGGGGGATATGGGGGAGGGGGGAATATGGGGGATATGGGGGAGGGGGGATATGGGGGAAGGGGGGAATGTGGGGGATATGGGGGAGGGGGGATATGGGGGATATGGGGAGGGGGATATGGGGAGGGGGGAATATGGGGGATATGGGGGAGGGGGGATATGGGGGATATGGGGGAGGGGGGATATGGGGAGGGGGGAATATGGGGGAGGGGGGAATATGGGGGATATGGGGGAGGGGGGATATGGGGGATATGGGGGAGGGGGGATATGGGGGAGGGGGGAATATGGGGGATATGGGGAAGGGGGGATATGGGGGAGGGGGGATATGGGGGAGGGGGATATGGGGGAGGGGGGAATATGGGGGAGGGGGGATATGGGGGATATGGGGGAGGGGGGATATGGGGGAAGGGGGAATATGGGGGATATGGGGGAGGGGGGGATATGGGGGAGGGGGAATATGGGGGAGGGGGGGATATGGGGGAGAGGTGGATATGGGGGAGGGGGGGATTTGGGGGAGAGGGGATATGGGGGATATGGGGGAGGCTCACCCTGCCTGCTCTGACGAGGTCGTTCACCTTCTTGTGGCACTGGGTGCCTGTCCGTGGTGTTAGGGCCACAGCGGTGACGGCCTCTGCCACCTCCCTCCACAGACGCCGGCTGTGGCGTGGGGCAACTCTGCGGCCGTGCCCGGGATACAGGGCGTCCCTCCTCTGCTCCACCGCATCCAGGAGCGCCTCCACATCGCGTGACTCGAACCTCGGGGCTGAGCGACGGCCAGCCATCAAGTCGGGTGTTGCGGTCGGCTGTTCCGGTCGGGTGGGGGGGAGCTGCGCGGCCTTATGAGCCGTCACGCCGTGCAGCGCGTATGACGCTGCACGGCGTGAACCACTGCGCAAGCGCGGATCCCGTTACGTCGCTGCTAGCCCATTTCAGGCCGCAGACTATCGGCCCATTTTTATGACGTGACGCAAGTGGGATTTGCGCCGTTTTTTGCGCCGATCGGCGGAGTTTCCGCCGATAACGGAGAATTTCGCCCCAGGCACCACAGCCTGAGATTCAGGGTAAACCATTTCTGACAGAAATAAGAAGACATTTCTTCACACAAGGACTGGTGAGCCTGTGGAATTCATTACCACAGGAAGTAATTGATGCTAAAACTTTGAATATATTCAAGAGGCGGCTGGATATAGCACTTGGGGAGAATGGGATCAAAGGCTATGGGGAGAAAGCAGGATTAGGCTATTCAGTTGGATGATCGGTCATGATCGCGATGAATGGCGGAGCAGGCTCGAAGGGCCAAAAGGCCTCCTCCTGCTCCTACCTTCTATGTATCTATGTATGTGTCATGTTCGGGCGAGGAGGGATGAAAGAAAATCAAAGGGATTACTGACAAGAAGAAATCCATGAAGAGTATCAAAACCTTTCAAAGCATTAGGGAGTAAAAATGGGGAATTTGCCAGATCAAATAATTGATCTGTATTCTCGGAACCAACGCAGGTTGGGCAGCATTCCAAACTGATGATTGTAGGCACTAACTACAAAAGCAAGAAACATTTAAAGGTTTCAGCTCCTAGCCAGAGATTTTTGTCCATAATCTGTGGTGATACTTAAGTGTAGCACTGAGGGAGTGCTGCACTCTCTTTTAGATGTGATATTAAACCGGGGCACCAGCCGCCCACTCTGGTTGATATAAATAGTTCCCTGATTGTGCCTGAAGAGTTGGTGGAAAGTTTTGCTAGTACTTTGGACAATATTTTTCAGAATTATTTCATGGGATGTAAGCGTTGCTGGCTAGGCCAGCATTTATTGCCATCCCTAATTGCCTCTGTGAAGATGGTGGTGAGCTGCCTTCTTGAACTGTTAATATGGTGCAGGTACACCCACAGTGCTGTTAGGGTGAGAGTTTCAAGATTTTTACACAGCACTCGTGAAGGAAGTACAATATAGTTCGAGATTTATCCCCCAGACATAGGAACAGATTTTCTGATTGTTATCACTGTTGTTTGTGGAATCTTGCTGTGCACAAAACAGCCATATTTGTCCACATTACAATGGTAACCGCATGTCAAAAATATCTCCTCGGCTGTGGAGCACTTTGCGATGTCCCGACAGTGTGAAAGGCCCGCCTTGAAATGCAGATTTCTTTCATTCCTTTTTTCGAAGCTGAGTTTTGGCTTTTGTTTCTCCACTGTCAAACATTGTTTCACCATTTACCTTTCTGGCATTCGCTGAGGCGCTGTCATTTTTCCTACTAAAGATGTCACTGTAGCATCCCCATTTTGATATCCCTAATTGTCTATCTGGGAGAGACAAGAAGAGAAAGCGCAAGAAAAAGAATGCACCGATGTCAGGCTAGTCTGACAACACTAGAGACATATGATACCCAGCATTCACCATCAGTACCCATCTCCGACATTTACAGGCTGAGGTGTTCCCACTTCCACTAGGCCCAGGATCACTGTTTGTAGAAGGTGTGCCCATCACAGGTGCTGACTTGTCGATGCCTCAAAAGGTCATCGGCGCCTTGCACGTTTGTACTCCAGAGGCCGTCGGTGGAAGTATTAGTAATGTTACTCAATCATCTGTGTGTAGACATGTTAAGCACATCACAAATACATTGGTTGCTGGAGTTGGCTAGTTTGTCAGCTTTCTCGTAGACATCTTCCACGAGTGAAACAGGGCACTTGAATTTTACAGAGTGGCAGGATTGTCCATCAGTAAAAGCTGCCACAGATTGTACTCAGGTGAGCATAAATGTCCCCTTCATTTGCATTCTATATTGAAATCTTGCTTTCTTAGCAATTATCACAATGTTGGCATTTTGAGCTAGTACATCGGACCCCTTGGCCGGAATTCTCCGACCCTGCGCCGGGTTGGAGAATCCCCGGGGGTAGGCTTGAATCCCGCCCCGACGCTAGATGCCTTATTCTCCGGTGCCATTTATCGTGGGGTCGGTGGGATTCCCGCCACGCCAGTTGGGGGCCGTTGACAGTGGCCCCCCCCCCCAGTGATTCTCAGGGTCCCGATGGGCCGAGTGGCCGTCAGGTTTTGTCCAGTCCCGCCGGCATGAATTACTCACCTCACACACGGTGGGACCTGGCAGGTAAGTGTGCGGGGAAGGTCCCGGGGGTGAGGGGGGGGGGTTGCGGGCGGGGTGATCGGGGCCTACCGATCTGCGGGCAGGCTGGTTCCGTGGGTGGCCTTCTTTCCTCCGCGTCAAGCCCTTGTAGGGCTCCGCCATATTGCCCGGGGGCTGAAGCGGAGAAAGGAACCCCACCCATGCACGGAAATACGCCGACCGTTCTGCGCATGCGCGGAAATACCCCACGCATGCATTGAAATACGCCAGCCCATCTGCGCATGCGCGAGGTCTCGCCAGCCGTTCCGCACATGCTAAACTAGCGCCGGCCCTTCAACGCCGGCTGGAGCTGCGGGGATGATTCCTGCGGCAACCTAGCACCCGAGGAAGGTGGGAATCCTCACTTTTGGGGGCTGTTGACACCGGAGTGGTTGGCGGCGGTGTTCCCGCCGGCATGGAGATATAGACCCATTATTGCAGAATCCTGCCCCTGCTCTTTCAGGAAGAAAGACGAGTGCCTATGCGGATCCTGGGATAGCAAGGTTATCCTGATCATGGGCAAAATTCTCCGACCCCCCGCCGGGTCGGAGAATCGCCGGGGGCTGGCGTGAATCCCGCCCCCGCCGGTTGCCGAATTCTCCAGCACCGGAGATTCGGGGGGGCGGGAATCGCGCCGCGCCGGTTGGCGGGCCCCCCCACGCGATTCTCCGGCCCGTAGGGGCCGAAGTCCCGCCGCTAAAATGCCTGTCCCACCGGCGTAGATTAAACCACCTACCTTACCAGCGGGACAAGGCGGCGCGGGTGGGCTCTGGGGTCCTGGGGGAGCGCGGGGTGATCTGGCCCCAGGGGGTGCCCATCCGCGGGCGGGCCTGTGCCGTGGGGGCACTCTTTCCCTTCCGCCTCCGCCACGGTCTCCACCATGGCGGAGGCGGAAGAGACTCCCTCCACAGCGCATGTGCGGGAATGCCGTCAGCGGCCGCTAACGCTCCCGCGCGTGCGCCGCCCGGAGATGTCATTTCTGCGCCAGCTGGCGGTGCACCAAAGGCCTTTTCTGCCAGCTGGCGGGGCGGAAATTCGTCCGGCGCCAACCTAGCCCCTTAAGGTTGGGGCTCGGCCCCCAAAGATGCGGAGCATTCCGCACCTTTGGGGCGGTGCGATGCCCGACTGATTTGCGCCATTTTCGGCGCCAGTCGGCAGACATCGCGCCGTTTCCGGAGAATTTCGCCCCATATTTGTGCTTCTCTGGAGTCATAATATTATTAGGTAATGTTGTGATAGTTTAGTTCAGGTGCCAGGATGGGCCTTCAGGACAGCAGGCGGCACAATGGTTAGCACTGCTGCCTGATAGTGCCAAGGTTCAATTCCAGCCTTGGGTGACTGTCTGTGTAGAGTTTGCACTTTCTCCCCTTGTCTGTGTGGGTTTCCTCCTGGTGTTCTGGTTTCCTCCCACAGTCCAAAGATGTGCAGGTTTGGTTGATCGATCATGCTAAATTGTTCCTTCATGTTCAAAGCTTAGGTGGGGTTATGGGATTGCAGGGAGGATGGGCATAGGTAGAGTGCATAGGTAGAGTGCTCTTTCAGGGCGTCGGTGCAGACTCGATGGGCCAAATGCCTCCTTATGCTACTGTAGGGATTCTATGATTCATACCCGCCAACATCATGGTAACTGCCACGAATGTAGATAGTGAACTCCTCCAGCTCAACTGTCAACTGCTGGACATTCCACAAGATATGTGGTGCCAACACAGAGTTTTGATGATCTTCAGGCAGTTCTTTGAAAGTTGACACCTCTGAAACCTGAATTCTGAGGCTTCGGAGCTCAGGGTGCACACCTCCGAATGTGCACCATAGCTCTTCCCAATACCTATCAAGTCCCTGTGTGCATCCCATCCCAGCTCATTCGGTTGGTAGTCCCTGCCTGGTGCTTGGTGGAGACAAGGTGATTAATGACGTGTTATGCAGTGTTGGCAGAGCTTCAAGGAAAGAGACTAGAATACCTTTCTGCTCTGTACCTCATCCATTTGCTGCATCTGAATAGAGATTATTGTGGATAAGAGTTCACATGTGACTTGCAACAGAAGCAAGGACACAAGGAATTCATGCTATATTTTGCTGACAGATGAAGTGTGCTGCAGCAGCTGGAACAGGAGGAAGAGTGGGACATGATGACAAACCTGCAGCAGAAACCTGCTCTCCGACTTCCCAACACTTTCATAGAACATAGAACATTACAGCGCAGTACAGGTCTTTCGGCCCTCGATGTTGCGCCGACCTGTGAAACCACTCTAAAGCCCATCGACACTATTCCCTTATCGTCCATATGTCTATCCAATGACCATTTGAATGCCCTTAGTGTTGGTGAGTCCACTACTGTTGCAGGCAGGCCATTCCACGCCCTTACTACTCTCTGAGTAAAGAACCTACCTCTGACATCTGTCCTATATCTATTACTCCTCAATGTAAAGCTATGTCCCCCCATTCTAGACATCACCATCCGAGGAAAAAGGCTCTCACTGTCCACCCTATCCAATCCTCTGATCATCTTGTATGCCTCAATTAAGTCACCTCTTAACCTTCTTCTCTCTACCGAAAACAGCCTCAAGTCCCTCAGCCTTTCCTCATAAGATCTTCCCTCCATACCAGGAAACATTCTGGTAAATCTGTGCACCCTTTCCAATGCTTCCACATCCTTCCTATAATGCGGCGACCAGAATTGCATGCAATACTCCAAATGCGGCAGCACCAGAGTTTTGTACAGCTGCAACATAACCTCATGGCTCCGAAACTCAATCCCTCTACCAATAAAAGCTAACACACCATACGCCTTCTTAACAACCCTCTCAACCTGGGTGGCAACTTTCAGGGATATATGTACATGGACACCAAGATGTCTCTGCTCATCCACACTACCAAGAATCTTACCATTAGCCCAGTACTCTGTCTTCCTGTTTTTCCTTCCAAAATGAATCACCTCACACTTTTCTGCATTAAACTCCATTTGCCACCTCTCAGCCCAGCGCTGCAGCTTATCTATGTCCCTCAGTAACTTGTAACATCCTTCCGCACTGTCCAGAACTCCACCGACTTTAGTGTCATCTGCAAATTTACTCACCCATCCTTCTACGCCCTCGTCCAGGTCATTTATAAAAATGACAAACAGCAGTGGCCCCAAAACAGATCCTTGTGGTACACCACTAGTAACTGGACTCCAGTCTGAACATTTCCCATCAACCACCACCCTTTGTCTTCTTCCAGCTAGCCAATTTCTGACCCAAACTTCTAAATCACCCTGAATCCCATGCCTCCGTATTTTCTGCAGTAGCCTACCGTGGGGAACCTTATCAAATGCTTTACTGAAATCCATATACACCACATCAACTGCTTTCCCTTTGTTATAATTCCCATACTTGCCCTTCAAATGTGTGAGAATCTGAAGGAACCTGAGACCATCAACTGTGATCAATGTTTGTGTGGTTATGGGTTCCCTTCACCTTTCAAAGAATGTACATAATTAAGCCCCTTTGGTTACCATGGCAGCAGTCCCAGTCGACAGATAGACCAAAATAAGTGACTTAAACATGAAAATACATTTTGATATAGCACCTGTTAGGATATGAACCTGGATTGTGCACAGGCCAACAACTCTCACCCTTATTGTGGAGTAACTTGAACAGCAACTTCCACGCCTACCTTTCATTGCCATTTTGTAGACCCTGCCTCCCAGTGCTGACACTTGAGAAGCGTAAAATTCCTAGGGCAGCACGGTGGCACAGTGGTAGCACTGCAGTCTCACGGCGCCGCGGTCCCAGGTTCAATCCCGGTTCTGGGTCATTGTGCATGTGGAGTTTGCACATTCTCCCCGTGTTTGCGTGGGTTTCGCTCCACAACACAAAGATGTGCAAGGTAGGTGGATTGAACATGCTAATTTGCCCCTGAATTGGAATATATGAATTGGGTACTCTAAATTTTTTTTTTAAGTGTAAAATTCCTGTCTTACTACTACATATCCTCTCCGCCCGTATCGTAGACCCCCTGAAGAAGTAGCTGTCATGGTTGGACTCTGAGTGACAGTGACCATAGTGTTACACCTCCACCGCCCTGGGAGCAGGCTGGTAAGAATGGTGTTGTTGGGTGTGGTGGTGGGGGTGGGGAGGGAGGGTAAATCACATGTGAAATGGGTGGGTGGGGGGGGCGGGGGGGGGTGGGTGGTGGTGGAGGGGAGGGGGCCATTTGATTTCCAGCCTCTTTTGGTGTTTTACCAGCAATAGTGTAGATGCTGGACAGCCTGTCTTCTCTGATCTCAATTGAGACCCTTAAGTAACTAATTAGTGGCCACATAAGGATCTTCTTCTACTGCTGCTGGTATTTTACCAGTAATAAGGGGTGTGCGCACCTCAGGACAAGGCCAACTGGTAAACTCGAGTGGCTTGGATGTAGTCTAGAGGGCCTCCCATTCAGCGCCCTCTGCCCAACAGAAATTAAATGAAAATCGCTTATTGTCACAAGTAGGCTTCAAATGAAGTTACTGTGAAAAGTCCCTAGTCGCCATATTCTGGCGCCTGTTCGGAGAGGCTGGTATGGGAATTGAACCGTGCTGCTGGCCTGCCTTGGTCTGCTTTCAAGGCCAGCGATTTAGCCCTGAGATCCCCACAATAGTAATCACTGATCTTCCTTATTCCCCCCCTACCCAGCTAGCCTCCAGATCGTGACCCAGTGAAACTACCCTGATTAACCTTGGGATCTAGCCTCCAGTGCTGTCTGGTAATGGACTGACTGCCTGACTGGAAGCATAGAACCTAGAACATACAGTGCAGAAGGAGGCCATTCAGCCCATCGATCTGCACCGACCAACTTATGCCCTCACTTCCACCCTATCCCCGTAACCCAATAAACCCTCCTAACCTTTTTGGACACTCAGGGCAATTTATCATGGCCAATCCACCTAACCTGCACATCTTTGGACTGTGGGAGAAAACCAGAGCACCCGCAAGAAAACCCATGCTGTCATGGGGGAACGTACAGACAGTGACCCAGCGGGGAATCGAACCTGGGACCCTGGTGCTGTGAAGTCACAGTGCTATCCACTTGTGCTACCGTGCTGCCCAAAGCACTGGGAAGGTGGCAGAGACCACAACTTCAGGCAGGTAACTGTTAACTGCCTCAAGACCACAAAATGCAGTCATGGCTTCCTGGCCTGGTGGATGCAAACTCAATGTGTTTTCAGCCTTCAGCAGTGGGATCACTTGCTCTGCAAAGAGTTCCAGCAAGCAAGTCTATGCTCAGGAGCCCACAAAATTCTGGAAGTACCTGTAAACTAGGGAAGAAGATGTACACATTCACAGATCAGTTCCTTTACCACTGACTGCAAATTCAAAGTCAAAATAGAACATACAAATAGATATTCTCCAAGGTTTCCAGTCAAGGCTCTTAATTTAAGCTTCTTAGTAAATAAACACCTTCAGGTGGAGCAAAGAGGTAGGCACAATAATTCTTAAACACTGATGGTAAGTTCTCAAAGCACTGCAATCTGGTGAATGATAGGTGGTTGTAAATGGCAAACAGGCTAGGAGCTGTACATTCATGGAAGTTGCTGAGGTATCAACATTGGCTGAAGTTGCACGGTTTACAAACTTCTTGTCGCACTATATTTGTCAAGTGTGATATAGTGGAGGTGCCAAGCACTGCGGTGAATCATTCTTTATCATGAGTAACTCCTTTTCATTGGAAGCTCTAATTATTCCAAATGTGCTCAATCCTCCTGCCAGGGGGGAGGGGGGGGGGGGGGGGGGGGGGGCGGGGGGGGGGGGGGGGGGGGAGTGTGAAAAAGGTCAGCATCACTGTGAAGCAGACTAGGAGAAGAGTGAAGCAGGTCAGCATCACTGTGAAGCAGACCGGGAGGGGTGTGAAGCAAGCCAGGATCACAGTGAAGCAGACTGGGAGGAGTGTGAAGCAGGTCAGCATCAGTGTGAAGCAGACTGGGATGGGTGCAAAGCAGATTGGGAGAAATGTGAAGCATACTTTAAGGGGAATAGATCGGCGTTTCTGTGGCCGTAAACGAGACTCCAGAATGGTATGTTGCCTCCCTGGTGCTAGGGTCAAGGATGTCTCGGAGCGGTTACAGAACATTCTGGAGGGGGAGGGTGAACAGCCAGTAGTCTGGTACACATCAGTACCAACAACATAGGTAAAAAAAGGATGAAGTCCAGAAATCAGAATATGGGAAGTTAGTAAGAAAGTTGAGAAGTCAGACCTCAAAGGTAATGATCTCGGGATTACTACCAGTGCCACGTGCTAGTCAGAGCAGAATTTTTTTTTTTAAATTTAGAGTACCCAATTAATTTTTTCCAATTAAGGGGCAATTTAGCATGGCCAATCCAACTACCCTACACATCTTTGGGTTGTGGGGGCGAAACCCGTGCAAACACGGGGAGAATGTGCAAACTCCACACGGACAGTGACCCAGAGCCGGGATCGAACCTGGGGTCTCGGTGCCGTGAGGCAGCAATGCTAACCACTGTGCCACCGTGCTGCCTAGTCAGAGCAGAAATAGTAGGGTGTACTGGATGAGTACATGGCTGAAGAGATGACGTGATGTTTTCAGATTCCTGGGGCATTGGTATCGGTTCTGGGGGAGGTGGGACCTGCACAAACTGGACAGATTCCACCTGGGCAGGACCGGGACTGATGTTCTTGAGAGGGTACTTGCTAGAGCGGTTGGGGAGGGTTTAAACTAATATGTCAGGGGAATGGGAACCTTCGTAAGGATTCAGAGCAGGAGGAATCAAGAACAAGAGAAAAAGGAGAATAGGAAAAGTATTATGCAGTGAAATCAAGAGCCTGTATCAGATAATGACTCTGTAAAAAGTAGTAGCGACAGGACAAGGAACATTAAAAGGACTAGCTTTAAGGTTTTTACCTGAACACACAAGCATTTGAAATAAAATGGATGAATTAGTTGCGCAGATAGATGTAAAGGGATATGATAATGTTGGGATTACGGAGACATGGTTCCAAGGATGGGAACTAAGCATTGAGGGCTGTTCAGTTTTTTAGGAAGGACAGACAGAAAGGAAAAGGTGGTGGAGTTGCATTGTTGATTAAAGAAGATATTGATACAATATTGAGGAAAAGTAATGGCAGAGATAATATGGAATCTGTCTGGGTTGAGTTAAGAAACATCAAGAGGCAAAAGAACATTTGCAAGGTTGATATACAGACCACCAAACTACAGTGATAATGTTGGGAATAACATTAGGCAGGAAATCAGAGATGCATGTAATAAAGGGACATCTGTGATTATGGGTGACTTTAATCTGCATATAGATTGGGCAAGTCAACTTAGTCACAGTACAATAGAGGAGGAATTTCTGGAGTGTATATGGAATGGTTTTCTGAGCCAATATGTTGAGGAACCAACAAGGGAATAGGTCATGTGGTATGTTGCGTTGTGCTATGAGAAAGGATTAGTTGGCAATCTAGTTGTGAGAGAGCCCTTGGGGATGAGTGACCACAATATGGTAGAATTCTTTATCAATGTGGATAGTGAGTTAGTTCATTCTGAGACCAAGGTCCTGAACCTCAATAAAGGTAAATATGATGGTATAAGGCATGAGCTGGCTCTGGTGGACTGGGAAACATTACTGAAAGGAAGGACAGTGGACAGGCAATGACAGGCATTCAAGGTACAAATAGGTGAACTCCTAGAGTTGTTTATTCCTATTTGGCGCTTTGACAAAGAGTCCTTGGACTCGAAACGTAAGCTCTTTTCTTTCCCTACAAATGCTGCCAGAGCTGCTGAGATTTTTGCAGCATTTTCTTTTTGGTTTTTCTTTTTGGTTTCAGATTCCAGCATCCGCAGTAATTTGCTTTTACCCAACTGTTCACATTACATATTAATGATTTGGACGAGGGAACTAAATGTATTATCTCCAAATTTTCAGATGTTACAAAGTTGGGTGGGAGGATGAGCTGTGAGAAGGATGCAAAGATGCTTCAGCGATATTTGGTCAGGCTGAGTGAGTGGACATATGTTTGGAAGATGTTGTATAATGTGGATAAATATGCGGTTATCTGCTTTGTTAACAAAAATAGGAAGGCAGATCATTATTTGAATCGATGTAAATTAAGAGAGGTGAATACTCAGCGAGACATTGGTGTCCTCGTGCACCAGCCACTGAAAGTAAGCGTGCAGGTAGAGCAGGCAGTAAAGAAGGCAAATGGCATGTTGGCCTTCATAGAAAGAGGATATGAGTATAGGATAGAGATGTTTTACTGCAATTGTATCGGACATTGGTGAGGCCACACCTGGGGTATTGTGTGCAGTTTTGGTGTCCTTATCCGAGGAAGGATGTTCTTGCTATGGAGGGAGTGCAGCAAAGATTTACCAGGTTGATTCCTGGGATGGCGGAACTATCATATGAAGAGAGAATAAGGTGGTTAGAATTGTATTCATTGGAGTTTGGAAGAGTGAAAGGGGATCTTATAGAGACTTACAAAATTCGAACAAAATTAGACAGGGTAGATTCAGAAAGAATGTTCCTGACGGTGGGCGAGTCCAGATTCGAAAGGTTAGCTCCCTTCTCTCTCCACAGATACTGTCGGAGCTGCTGAGATTGTCCAGTAGTTTCTGTTTGTGTTTCTAATTCCAGCATTCGCAGTAATTTGATTTTATCAGAGAATTTAATCAGGTGGGAAGGCAGTGGTGTGCTTGCATGCCACCTACCCACCTGATTAAATTCTCTGATAAAACCAAAATTATGCCCAGGACAGCTCTTTTTTGAGCACTGGGACATCTTAGTTAAGTTTGATCCGCCTTCAGCTGACATCCACTCACTCACCTTTCCAGCACAGATAGTAATCAGGAACAGGAACTGTGATCAGTTTTCTCTTTCCTAATGTTCTAATGTTGAGGCCAACTGTTTTGACTCTACCAATGTTCTGGCTGACATTGAGCAACTCTGTATGATTCAAGGATCAAATCTGGACCTCTGCGATCAGTATGCTGTCTTAGTGAGCTACGAATGTGGAGGAGTCAATTCCTTTTACTCGGTCTCAAAGATGTCCCA
The DNA here is from genome assembly GCF_047496885.1 of Scyliorhinus torazame. Classification (NCBI taxonomy): domain Eukaryota; kingdom Metazoa; phylum Chordata; class Chondrichthyes; order Carcharhiniformes; family Scyliorhinidae; genus Scyliorhinus; species Scyliorhinus torazame. Next base: position 86,391 of record NW_027308204.1, read on the forward strand.
TTACCTCACCCTACTTACTCATGTCATAGTTACAATAACAACCATTCTGTGATATTCAGGAGAGGGATTTCTAATTCAGGAATAATTGTTGTACTGCCCATGCTGGGCCAATATGGACTAGGAACTGGGCTGAGTCTCCCCTCGCTCATTTCACTTAGACCCTTTTAGCCAAAAGACACAGGGAGGCCTGCATCCCATCTGTCTTCTCTGGATGGAAGCACAGTTCCCAGGAAAACATAATGTCTGGGAAATCTCAGGAAAACAAAGCACTCAGTAAAACTGTTGAAGAACAAGTACATGAAAGATCACTGCCCATCCCACCTGGCAAAGTATTCCAAAGAATGAGGCCTATTCCACCCATTGGATTGGATTTGTTTATTGTCACGTGTACCGAGGTACAGTAAAAAGTATTTTTCTGCGAGCAGCTCAACAGATCATTAAGTACATGGGAAGAAAAGGGAAGAAAAGAAAATACATAATAGGGCAACACAACATATACAATGTAACTACATAAGCACTGGCATCAGATGAAGCATACAGGGTGTAGTGTTAATGAGGTCAGTCCATAAGAGGGTCATTTAGGAGTCTGGTGACAGTGGGGAAGAAGCTGTTTTTGAATCTAAAAGCTGTTTTTGAAGGCATGTTGAGATGTGATGTGCCTGGATAACTAGTTCCAAACCACCTGGTGCCCAAAGCAGGCAGCCCAATAATCCTTACATCCACATGAGAGAAATCAATCAGTCTGCCCATGCAGAGCTGTTGGCAATCTTAATATGCAAACCTCTGCTCGCACTGTTAGCTCTTTCACCTTGAGTTTTATGACACTGCAAATTCTGTACCAACAGATGAATAATTTATTTTTCAATTCATTTAACTTCTATGCAGATAGAAAAGTGTTGGGGGGACAAAAGTATCCAGGTGCTCACTAATTTAGAAGCAAGCAGCTATTATATTGTAAATGTTGATGTAAAAGATGCGAGATATGGCAAATCCCCTCAGTGTGTGGATTGTGTCTGAAAGCTCAGCTGGATAAGGGCTACTCAGATTTAGTGCAGTTTGGAGTCTGTAAGCCTTTTGTGTCAGTGGTGAATGGACTCAGCTTCTTGTACAATAAATATAAAAATTCATTTAGATTCCTTGCGCACCTGTCGAGTACTCAATGTGGCTGAAGTGGTTTGTGAACATTGGCAGTTCATTGAAAGGAGGCAATTGGCTTACGTGGATGTTGACTGGCAAACATTATTGACTGACAAACATTAATGACAGCCGTGGTGTTGTACACTGTTTGTTCCCGGAGAGTTGAACTCTTAACTGTCAGTTGCTAAAGCTGAAGCGAACCATTACGTCCGTCCATCTCTCATTCGACGCACAGTGGGACTGTTTTTAATGTATTTAATGTATTTGCTGTCGTAATAGTTTTAACCAAAGATCTTTATCTAAACGGTGCATTGGTGATGTCTATAAGCACCAGAGGAACAGATCAATTTATTTAAAGGTTCTGGCAGAGAGACATTTGGAAGATTTTTTTGAAAGTACATCATTAACTTTAAAGCATTTTTTTTTTAATAAGCACTGCATGGCCTGGGCTGATTATGTTTTATGGCAGTTTGTCTTTCGTAGCTTTACAAAATGAAGCTTCAAATCGCCAATTTATTCAATCTGGGTAACAACAAAGATTAGAAAATAATTTCATTAAGGAGTTCCCCTAAATATTTCACATTTTAATTTTATTTCTTTGCGAAGCAATTTAATGTTTGCTTTATTTTTTTCCCACCACATTCAAAAGGATTGTGCGTGACTCGCATATTTAGAGGCTTGTCTATGAATAGCTGGTCTGTACGGGGTCGTTTGAAACTAAATTCCAGGTTACTGATGGGATCACCAAAAATCAAACCGTCAAAGGAGAATTTCCATGGTTATTCCATACCCTTTATTGAGCTTTTATTTTTTAATTACATTTTTTCCAATTAAGGCGCACAAATTGTCGTGGCCAATCCACCTAGCTTGCACATTTTTGGTTGTGGGGTGAAACCTACACAAACATGGGGAGAATGTGCATCCTCCACACGGACAATGACCCAGACCTCTGCGCTAACCCACTGTGCCACCGTGCTGCCACTTATTGAGCCTTTTTCCCCTTTCCGTTCATACAATTTTCTGGCAATTGAATGACAAAATGAACAGATTACAGTAACCTTGACAATTCAGCTCAATCCTTGATTGAGCAATGAGCATTGCCATGAGGGTTAAGAACAGATAGACTTACTGGATGATTTGCTAGGTTGACAGACATACTTCTGAAACCAGAAGCCCTGCACTACTCTCCTCTGGAATCTGCCATTAGGAATGAACATCATTTAAGAGAGGAGAAACTGTCAGAATCAGACTGTATTGTCCTTCACCTTGGCAAGATACAGATTAACATTGTCATGGTGTAGACTGGTAGGACAAGGAGGCATGGTTTGCTGTGCCAATGCTGATCTGTACAAAGCCAAGTGGAGGAAGAATTACTGCAGGGCAATGTGGTCCGTCCCTCAAATATATTCATTTCTAATGTGATGTGAACATGTTCAAGACCTTGGTGACTTCCCAGTTTTTTCGCAGAAATTCAGTTTGCATAAAATGTTCTGAGGTAAGATATTAAAATGCCTGGGTCAGCTCAAGGCTATGCAGTATTCAATAAACAGAAAACAATATCAAACTGTGGTATGTCATGCGAAGCAAGCAAATCAGAGACCTGATTGCCTGCAATTTTCTTGAATGTATACCGGCAATGTGTCATTTATTTCAAAAATAGTATTCTCTAATGCATTTTATCCATGTGCTTCACTAATCCAAATACATTTTTTTAAATGCAATGTGGAAAGTAATTGAACCCATCACTTTTGAACATAGGGACAGGAAAAGACCTGTCAACCCATCAGGCCGATTCAGCCATTCAATGAGATCATCATGGCTGTTCAATATCTTAACTCAATTCAGATGCCTCAGATCCATATCTTCTACATCCTTACGTCGAAAGAGGCCAATTAATGCATCACTTAATAAATAGTTTTCAGCTGGGCAGAATGGTGATTAAGCACAACATCCAATTTGATTTGCATTTCCTGGAATTCTTGCATCATGTCAATTATCAGCTTCACCCATGTGCTCCTCTCTCATTTGTTTCCTTCACTACTTTTTATCTACCATCATCACTTCTGCTGTCTGTCTATCTTCCTTGGTTCTGTTCCTTACTCCCACCTTTCAGTTTTGCCCTCTCTTTGTGAAAGGAAGAAGGGAAAAAAGGAAAGAAAAGAAAGACCTGCATTTATATTGTGCCTATCACAGCCTTGGGACATCTCCAAACAATTGACAAACAATGGAGAATTTTTTTTGAAATGGCATCATTGAAATGTAGGTATTTCTGCACAACGAGTTTATTTTTAAAATAAATTTCGAGTATCCAATTATTTTTTTTCCAATTAAGGGCAATTTAGTGTGGCCAATCCACCTACCTTGCACATCTTTCGGTTGTGGGGCTGAAACCCATGCAAGCAGGGAGAGAATGTGCAAACTCCACATGGACAGTGTCCCGGGGCCGGGATCGAACTCGGATCCTCAGCACCGTAGGCAGCAGTGCTAACCACTACGCCACTCTGTTGCCCCAAACTTTTCCGCCTATTTTAGCATTAAATTGCGAGCATTTCTTTCCTAGGAAGCTACTTTGACCTAAATTTTTGAAGGCACTGCTGAGATTTGAACTCAGGATCTCCTATTTAGTAGGCAGGCGCTTTCACCACCTATGCCACAGTGCCAATCTGCAAGCCAACGTAAAACGAGGTTCGACAGGAAGCAATTACATTTTAAGTGTTCCTTGCGGAATTAAACTGCTTAGGACAGAAGGAACCCCTCCAATCCTCCTCAGATAGTATTGTACATCAAAACAATCCCTTGTGCCCATTCATGAGGATGAGAGTACCAAATTGCATTATTCAGAGAACTGTGGGAGTTCTCCCAGTATCTGGCTAAAATTTATCCTTCAACAGACCATTGCCCAAAAAGCAGATTGTCTGGTCATGGAACCTTGTCTGCAAACTCACTGCTACGTTTTTGTGCTTTACAAGAAGGACTATTATCTTGTAAATACTTTATTGGCTATGAAGCACTCATCACCTTACTGAAAAACCTGCCAACTGCTCTGCGCAAAAGACTGATTGACTCTGTCCATTTCCTGCTCTTTCCTACTAGAGGGCATCAAAAATATTACTTTTGTTTTGTCGACGACATTGCACTTTGCACAGTTACCATCAAAAACAATTAAACAGTGACTGATCGCTTCAGCAGATGACTACAGTATTTAACAGTGGATAGCAAGTTGTGTGCTATTTTCAAGATTAAGTCAATAGTTTTCTGAATCTCTTGTGGTAACCAGTTGCACTGATCACCAGACCGTCTCAAATCTTCTGCTGTAGAATTACAAAGTTGTACAAGAGAAGATATTAAAGTGTTATTGGTGCAATCTGCTTAATTCCAGCAGGGGGGAATAACCTACCATTCAGTTGTCGATATGCTAGCACATGTCAAACAAGCATTTCAAGAAAGTATGATTCTTCTGTTATCCACCAACCACTCACTCCCAATGGTACCCTTTCCTTCTAAACGATGAATATCTAGCTGTTTAGCTTGATAGTCATATCCAGGTTACGCCAGTGCAATTTACTGCATGTCCAAACTGTGGTTTGCTTCGCAAGTGGTTGGCTGAAACATCTTGCAGGTATGTCACATTTTTTTCAAATGTGCTTAACCAAAATCTCTATCTCAGATTTAAAATTAACAACTGGTCTAGCTTCAACTGCTGTTTGTGGGGAGACTTCCAAACCTCAGTGAAGTTCTTCCTAATATCTCTCAGTGAATGGTCTGGCCCTAATTTTTAGACCATGCCCCCTAGATTTAGAATCTCCAACCACTGGAAATAGTTTATCTTTATGTACCTATCTTTCCTGTTAATATTTTGAATACTTTGATCAGACCACCCCTTAGTCTTCTAAATTCTAGCAAAATCAGGTCTAATTTGATTAATCTCTCCTCGTAACTCAACCCCTGTAATCCAGGTATCATTTATGTAAACATAATGTAGGTTATGTAAACCTACATTGCACTCCCTCCAAGGCCAAAATATCCTTCCTAAGATGTGCTGTCCAGAGATGCTCACAGTACTCCAAGTGGGTTCTAATCAGGGTTTTATATAGCTGCAGTATAACCCATGTGTTTTATATAGCTGAAGTATAACCCATGTGTCTTTCTATTCCAATCCTCTAGATAAAGGCTAGCACTTGTTCCTGGCATTTTAAGGACCTATGCACCTGAACCCCCAAGTCTCTTTGGACATCCACTGCACCTAACCTCTTTCCATTTAGAAAGTACCCTGCGCTATCCTTTTTGGGTCCAAAATGGACAACCACACACTTGCTTACATTAAATTCCATCTGCCACAATTTTACCCATTCAATAGCTCCTTGCATTTTGTGCTGTCATCTAGGCTGTCTACAATGCTACCAAACTTTGTATCATCCATAAATTTGGTTATATGACTTCCTATGCCATCATACAACTCATTAATTAGTGTGAATAATTGAGGTCCAACACAGATCCCTGTGGTGCACCACTAATCACCTCCTGCCAATTTGAGCAATTGCCCATTATCCCCCCTCTCTGTCACCTGCCACTCAACCAGTTTCCTAACCATGGAACAGATACTACGTGTCTTTGATATGTATGTCCCTGTCAGGCAGGGAAGAGATGGTCGAGTGAGGGAACCATGGTTGACAAGAGAGGTTGAATGTCTTGTTAAGAGGAAGAAGGATACTTATGTAAGGCTGAGGAAACAAGGGTCAGACAGGACACTGGTAAGATAGCCAGACGGGAACTGAAGAAAGGGATTAGGAGAGCTAAGAGAGGGTGTGAAAAATCTTTGGCGGGTAGGATCAAGAAAAGCCCTAAGGCCTTTTACACATATGTGAGAAATATGAGAATGACTAGAGCGAGGGTAGGTCCAAGCGGGAGATTGTGCATTGAGTCTGAAGAGATAGGAGAGGTCTTGAACGAGTACTTTTCTTCAGTATTTACTAATGAGAGGGACCATATTGTTGGCGAGGACAGTGTGAAACAGACTTGTAAGCTCGAGGAGATACTTGTTAGGAAGGAAGATGTGTTGGGCATTTTGAAAAACTTGAGGATAGACAAGCCCCCCGGGCCTGACGGGATATAACCAAGGATTCTATGGGAAGCAAGAGATGAAATTGCAGAGCCATTGGCAATGCCCTTTTCGTCCTCACTGTCAACAGGGGTGGTACCAGGGGATTGGAGAGTGGCGAATGTCATGCCCCTGTTCAAAAAAGGGAATAGGGATAACCCTGGGAATTACAGGCCAGTTAGTCTTACTTCGGTGGTAGGCAAAGTAATGGAAAGGGTACTGACGGATAGGATTTCTGAGCATCTGGAAAGACACTGCTTGATTAGGGATAGTCAGCACGGACTTGTAGGTCTTGCCTCACAAGTCTTATTGAATTCTTTGAGGAGGTGACCAAGCACGTGGATGAAGGTAAAGCAGTGGATGTAGTGTACATGGATTTTAGTAAGGCATTTGATAAGGTTCCCCATGGTAGGCTTCTGCAGAAAGTAAGGGATAGTGGGACATTTGGCCAGTTGGATAATGAACTGGCTAACCAATAGAAGTCAGAGAGTGGTGGTGGATGGCAAATATTCAGCCTGGAGCCCAGTTACCAGTGGCGTACCGCAGGGATCAGTTCTGGGTCCTCTACTATTTGTGATTTTCATTAATGACTTGGATGAGGGAGTTGAAGGGTGGGTCAGTAAATTTGCAGATGATACGAAGATTGGTGGAGTTGTGGATAATGAGGAGGGCTGTTGTCGGCTGCAAAGAGATATAGATAGAATGCAGAGCTGGGCTGAGAAGTGGCAGATGGAGTTTAACCCTGAAAAGTGTGAGGTTGTCCATTTTGGAAGGACAAATATGAATGCGGAATACAGGGTTAACGGTAGGGTTCTTGGCAATGTGGAGGAGCAGCAAGATCTTGGGGTCTATGTCCATAGATCTTTGAAAGTTGCCACTCAAGTGGATGTAGCTGTGAAGAATGAAATGAAATGAAAATCGCTTATTGTCACAAGTAGGCTTCAAATGAAGTTACTGTGAAAAGCCCCTAGTCGCCACATTCCGGCGCCTGTTCGGGGAGGCTGATACGGGAATTGAACCGTGCTGCTGGCTTGCCTTGGTCTGCTTTCAAAGCCAGCAGAAGGCCTATGGTGTGCTCGCGTTCATTAGCAGAGGGATTGAATTTAAGAGCCGTGAGGTGATGATGCAGCTGTACAAAACTTTGGTAAGGCCACATTTGGAGTACTGTGTGCAGTTCTGGTTGCCTCATTTTAGGAAGGATATGGAAGCTTTGGAAAAGGTGCAAAGGAGATTTACCAGGATGTTGCCTGGAATGGAGAGTAGGTCTTACGAGGAATGGTTGAGGGTGCTAGGCCTTTTCTCATTAGAACGGAGAAGGATGAGGGGCGACTTGTTAGAGACTTTTTCCCCAGGTGGAACAAACCATTACAAGGGGACATAAATTTAAGGTGAATGTTGGAAGATATAGGGGGGATGTCAGAGGTAGGTTCTTTACCCAGAGAGTAGTGGGGGCATGGAATGCACTGCCTGTGGAAGTAGTTGAGTCGGAAACATTAGGGACCTTCAAGCAGCTATTGGATAGTTACATGGATTACGACAGAATGATGGGGTGTAGATTAATTTGTTCTTAATCTAGGACAAAAGTTCGGCACAACATCGTGGGCCGAAGGGCCTGTTCTGTGCTGTATTTTTCTATGTTCTATGTTCTATGTTCATGTCAATAATTTGCCCTCAACTCTGAGTGCTTCCACCTTAGTTAACAGTATCTTGTCTGGGACTTTATCGACTGCCTTTTGGAAGTCCATAAAAATGACATCCATAGACATAGTCCACGACCTTAGTCACCTCCTCAAAAAATTCAATCTGATTAGTCAGTCATGACCTTCCCTTCACGAATCCATGCTGGCTCTCACAGATTGACTGTCATGTTTCAAGGTGTTCAGTTAACCCATCACTGATTATAAACTCCAGCAATTTCCCCACCACAGACGTTAGCTAACTGGTCTGTAATTTCACCGTTCTTAAGAAGTGGAGTGTCATGTGCAATTTTCCACTCCAGAGGGACTGCTCCTGAATCTAGGGAACTCTGAAAGATTATAGTTCGGGCATCTACAATGTGCTCCCATACTTCCTTTAACATTCTTGGATGGAAGCTGTCAGGCCCTGCGGATTTGTCACTCTATAGTTCCATTAATTTCCTAGTTAATGATGCTGTACTTGCGTTAATAGTATTAAGTCCCTATCCTCTATCGACTATGGATTTTTCGGGACTTCCAGCAAGTTATCCTCCTTTTCTACTGGAAACACCGAGGGAAAGTAATTATTCAACATGTCTGCCATTTTCCCATTATCAATGACAATATCTCTATTTTCAGCTTTTAGTGGGCCTACATTGATCTTCACCACTCACTTTCCCTTTATAAAACTAAAATTTCTTCTTATTACTTTTGATGTCCCTTGCAAGATTCCTTTCATAATCTCTTTTCGTAACTCTGAAAAACTAATTTGCTGCTCCTTGTACCTATCCCATTTGACCAAATCTGTGCTATGTCTTTCATTTTTGTAAGCCCTTTATTTTAGTCTTATGCTGTCCTTAACCTCTTTAGGTGTCCATGGGTGAAGCAGAGCCTTTTCCTCTTAGGGGTATATACTCACTCAGTTTCTTGTTTACATGTTTATTTAAATATTCCTCACAAACCTTCAGTCGTTTGACTTATTAACAGATCTTCCCAGTTTACCGTGGACCTCATCTCAGTTTTAGATCCTTTTTTGTTCCTCAGTTCCATGCATATGGGCTGGATTCTCCAAAAATGGGACCATGTCCCCACACCAGCGTAGAAACGCTGGCATTTCACTCTTGACCTTCCTCAGAAAAATCTACAACGATTCTCCTACCTTGCAGGGGCTGGGAGGGCCCCAGAATGCTTTTCGCAGCTTCAGCTGCGGATACGGGCCCCCGCACTTCTGTTCGCGAGTCCGCGCATGCGCACGGGTGTGGCCTGCAGCGGCTGCACTGTGCGCGATGGCGGACTCGGACCGCGAAGACAGGTGCAAGATGTAGGCCCCGCTGAGATGGTGCGTTCCCGCGGATCCGAGCCGCCCGAGTACTGCCCTGGCTGCCCATGAGGACCTCCACAGTGCTCAATTGCCCCGCCCCCCCACCAGGGCGGCCACGGACCGAGTCCGCAGCTGCCACCCTAGGTTCCCGATGGCCAATACGTAGTTAGAACCACGCCGTCGGGAACTCAGCCAGTTTTGCCCGGAGAATCGCAGGGGATGGGCCTCTGTCAATGGCCCCCTAGCCACGCCGCATAAATCATGAGCGATTCTCCGGAGACCGGAGAATTGCGGGAGCGGCGCCGGCTATGATTTCCGCGTAAACAGGGATTCTCCGCTCTCGTGTCGAACACAATTTTGGCGCTGGGCTGCGGAAAATCCAGCCCATGGTCTCCACTGGATGCTTTCCCCTCATTATGTCCTCCCTCACCATTGAACTAATAGTATTTCTAAACATCATAGATTATCATAGATTATTATAGAATTTACAGTGCAGAAGGAGGCCATTCGACCCATCGAGTCTGCACCGGCTCTTGGAAAGAGCACCCTACCCAAGGTCCACACCTCCACCCTATCCCCATAACCCAGTAGCCCCACCCTACACTAAGGGCAATTTTGGACACTATGGGCAATTTAGCATGGCCAATCCACCTAACCCGCACATCTTTGGACTGTGGGAGGAAACCGGAGCACCCGGAGGAAACCCACGCACACACGGGGAGGATGTGCAGACTCCGCACGTACAGTGACCCAAGCCGGAATCGAACCTGGGACCCTGGAGCTGTGAAGCATTTGTGCTATCCACAATGCTACCGTGCTGCCCATACCGTGCTAAACAGTAAGGCTACTCCACCACCTTTGCCATTTTCCCTGTCTCTCCTGTAAACTTTATAACCAGGTGTATTTAATTCCCAGTCCCGACCATCCTGCAACCATATCTCTGTAATATCAATAACATCATAATCATCAACTTGCATTAGCGACTGCAACTCATATATTTTATTCTTATATATTACACTCCATGCATTTGTATATAGAACTCTTAACTGGGCCAACCCACCTGACTTGACCCTCAGCACTGATGTTTTGTTTGCTTGATTATTATTTTCACTTTTGGTTTAACCAGCATACTTCTGTAGTTTTGCCATTAGCTGCAGTTCCTGAAGTTAGGTTCCTGACTATTTCTTTGCTCTCTGCCCTGTTACTTGTTTTTGAAACCATATTAAGTTCCCCTGAGGCCATCGGCCAACCCCCCATCTGCCATTTGCTAGTTTAAAGTCCTTGTGACCCTATTTATCCTTTCTGCTATAACACTGGTGCCAGATCGGTTCAGGTGAAGACCTTCCCAACGGTACAGGTCCCTCCTGTCCCAATACTAATGCCAATGCCCCAGGAAATGGAACCTCTCTTTCCCACACCACTCCTTTAGCCACATGTTTACTTCTCTAACTTTCTCATCCCTACACCAATTTTCACATGGCTCGGATAATAATCCAGGGATAATAACCCTTGAGAACTTGGTCTTTAATTTTGTTCCTAGTTCCTGATATTCCCCAAACAGGTTCTCTTTCCTACTCTTGCCGATGTTGTTTGTCCCAATATGGACCACAGCAAATGGACCCTCCCCTTCCAGTCCAGTATCCTTTCAACCTGTTTAGAGATTGGTGGACCCAACTTTAGAGCTGTAAAACAGTATTCCAGACATTGAGAAGTGGTGGAGACTTAGAGAAGGTCAGACACGGATAACCTGAATTGGTGTGAAGTTTCTAAACTCTCATCAAGTAAAGGTGCAAAGCAGCAGCCAGCTTTCCAGCATTCGGTCTGGCAGGCAGCCTGAGGCAAAAGCGAGATCTCCGTCCGAACATGGAGGTGCGAGCCTACAACGCCTGCCGTGAGGAGAGGAGGAGGTGCTGGCCAGCGGCAGTCGAGGGGAGCAGTGGGGTAACTCTCGGCTTCGAGGCCAGGGATGAGGAGGGCAGGCAGGCAACCCTCCAAAAAGAACAGAGGCCTCTAGGCCAGATGGTCAGCTGCAGCAGCCAGGAAAACATGCAATCGTCGAGACTCAAGGCCCGGCTACCCAAGCGAGAGCTGAGAGGTGAGCAGATCAGCAGTTGGGAGGTGCAATGAAAGCCAGACAAACGGCGGTGTTGTGTCTCAAGGAATCGGGAACAGCAGCCAATGGGAATGGGTGACTTGGCCAGAGCCAAGGCCAGGCAGGCAGGGCTGAGAGTGAGGGGGATGGAGAGTAACAAAAATCTTCTTTCTTCTTGTTGTTTTTGTCTGTTGAATTTTGGTGTCAGTCATTTCTCTGTCTGATCGACTTTAAAACATAGAACAGTACAGCATAGTACAGACCGTTCTGCCCACGATGTTGTGCCAACCATTTATCCTAATCTAAGATCAACCTATCCTACACCCCTTCAATTTACAGCTGTCCATTTGCTTGTGCAAGAGTCACTTAAATGTCCCTAATGACACTGACTCCACCACCTCTACTGGCAGTGCATTCCACGCACCCACCACTCTCTGCGTAAAGAACCTACCTCTGACATCTCCCCTATATCTTCCTCCAATCACCTTAAAATTATGTCCCCTCGTGACAGCCATTTCCATCCTGGTGAAAAGTCTCTGGCTCTCCACTCTATCCATGCCTCTCAGCACCTGTTACACCTCTTATCAAGTCACCTCTCTTCCTTCTTCTCTCCAGTGAGAAAAGCCCTAGCTCCCTCAACCTTTCTTCATAAGACGCGCCCTCCAGTCCAGGCAGCATGCTGGTAAATCTCCTCTGAACCTTCTCCAAAGCATCCACATCCTTCCTCTGAGGCGACCAGAACTGGACACAATATTCCAAGTGTGGTCTAACCAGGGCTTTTTAAAGCTGCAGCAAAACCTCGCGGCACGTAAACTCAATCCCCCTGTTAATGAAAGCCAACACACCATATGCCTTCTTGATAACCCTATCAACTGGGTGGCAACTTTGAGTGATCTATCTACGTGGACCCCAAGATCCCTTTGTACCTGCACACTTCCAAGAAGCCTGCCTTTAACCCTGTATTCAACATTCAAATTCGACCTTCCAAAATGAATCACTTCACATTTATCTAGGTTGAACTCCATCTGCCACTTCTCAGCCCATCTCTGCATCCTATCAATGTCCTGTTGTAACCTGCAACAGCGCTCAACACTATCTACAACTCCAGCAACCTTTGTGTCATCGGCAAACTTACTAGCCCACCCTTCCACTTACTCATCCAAGTCATTTATAAAAACCACAGAGAGCAGAGGTCCCAGAACAGACCTCTGAGGGACACCACTGGTCACCGACTTCCAGGCGGAATACTTTCCATCCACTACCACTCGCTGTCTTCTTTCGGCCAGCCAATTCTGCATCCAAGCAGCCAGATTTCTCTGTACCCCATGCCCCCTAACTTTCTGAATGAGCCTACCATGGGGAACCTTATCAAATGCCTTACTGAAATCCATATACACCACATCCATTGCCCAACCTTCATCAATGTGTCTCGTCACATCCTCAAAGAATTCAATGAGGCTTGTGAGGCATGACCTGCCCCTCACAAAGCCATGCTGACTATCTTTAATCAAACTATGTTTTTCTAAATAATCATAAACCCTGGGCCGGATTATCCGTTTTAGCGGCAGAGTGTTGACACCGTCGTAAACGCCAGAGCGTTTTACGACGGCGTCATCTGGCCACTAGGAGCAGCGATTCCCCCAACCTACAGGGGGCCATCATGGCACTGGAGCGCCTCACGCAGCTCCAGCTGCCGATACGGGCCCCAGCACTTACGACCGTGGGTCCACGCATGCGCGCCACGGGCAGCGCAGGTCTGCGCATGCGCGCCACGGCCGTCTCCATGCTGGCCCCCACACAACATGGCGGAGCCCTACAAGGGCCCGGCGCGGAGGAACATAGGCCCCCCCCCCTGGAATCGATAGGCCCCGATCGCAGGCCTGGCCACCATGGAGGCCCCCCCAGGAGACGGATACCCCCTCTCCCCCACCAGGACGGCCCCCACAGCCAGAGCGCCAAGGTCCTGCTGGGTAAGACCACACGCGAACGACGCCAGCGGGACACGCGCCGGCGCGATTGTTGCCGATTCTCCGGTCACCAGAGTATCAGTGGCCCGGCGACAGAGCGGCGTGGCTTGATCCGCGCCCCCCCCCCCCCCCCCCCCCCGCCAATTCTCCGACCTGGTGCAGGATTGGAGAATCCCGCCCCCTATCTCTCAGAATCCTTTTCAATATTTCCCTCACCACAGACGTAAGACTGGCTGATCTGTAATTCCCAGGGATTTCCCTATTCCCTTTCTTGAACAGGGGAACAGAATTTGCCTCCCTCTGATCATCCGGTACTACTCCAGTGGAGAGTGAGGACGCAATGATCATCACCAACAGCGCAGCAATCTCCTCCCTCGCTTGCCGTAGTAACCTTTGGTATATCCCGTCAGGCCCAGGGGACTTATCAATCCTAATGCTTTTCAAAATCTCCAGCACATCCTCCTTCTTAATATCAACCTGTTTGAGTCTGTTAACCTGGTTCACGCTGTTCTCATGAGCACAAGGTCCCTCCCTTTTTCCAGTGAATACTGAAGCAAAATATTCATTTAGGGCCTCCGCTATCTCCTTAGACTCTGGGCAGAAGTTCTCTCCACTATCCCAGATTGGCCCTACTCTCACTCTGATCATCCTCTTATTTCTCACATGAGTGTAGAACGCCTTGAGGTTTCCCCTAATCCTTCCTGAGTCCATTTTTGAGTTCCTTCCTGACTATCTTGTAACCCTCTAGAGCCATGCCAGATCCTTGCTTCCTCAACCTTACACAAGCTTCCTTCTACCTCTTGACTAGAAGCTCCACTTCTCTTGTCATCCAAGGCTCCTTCACCTCACCATTCCTTCCTCGTCTCATGGGACAAAACTATCCAGCACTCACAGCACGTGCTCCTTAAACAACCCCCACATTACTGTTGTGCATTTCCCCAAGAACTGTTCCCACTTGCTCCTCAGCTCCTGTCTAATAGCAGTATAATTTCCCCTCCCTCAATTAAATATCTTCCCATACTGTCTGTTCCTATCCCTCTCCATGACTATGGTAAAGGTCAAGGAGTTGTGGTCACTGTCACCGAAATGCTCCGTAATTACAGTACCACTCCCCCTTCTCATTTACCTCCTTCCCTGTTCTTCTTAAAACATCTAAACCCCGGAACATCTAAAAACCATCCCTGCCCCTGTGAAATTCATGTCTCCGTAATGGCCACAACATCGTAATTCCAAGTACTGATCCATGCTCTAAGTTCATCTCCCTTATTCCTGACATTCCTTGCATTGAAACAGCCACACTTTAACCCATTCCACTGAGTGCAACTTTGCCCTATCAACAGTTTATCCATCCTCACAGACTCGCTGCACACTATTTCTGCCTGTTCAACAGCTACCCTATCCTCTGATCCATAGCTCTGGTTCCCATCACCCTGCCAAACTAGTTTAAACCCTTCCGAAGAGCTCTCGCAAACCTCCCTCCCAGGATATTGATGCCCCTCCAGTTTAGGTGCAATCCGTCCTTCATGTACAGGTCCCACCTTCCCCAGAAGTTATCCCAATGGTCCACTTATCTGAAGTCTTCCCTCCTGCACCAGCCCTGTAGCCACGTGTTCAGCTGCAATCGCTCTCTGTTCCTTGCCTAACTTGCACGTGGCACCGGTAGCAATCCTGAGATTACTACTCTGCTTGTCCTGCTCTTTAGCTTCCAACCTAACTCCCTAAAATCACTTTTTAGATCCTCCTCCATTTTCTTAGCTATGTCGTTGGTGCCTATGTGCACCACGACTTCTGGTTGCTCCCACTCCCCCTTAAGAATCTTGTGGACGCTATCCGAGACATCCCTGATCCTGGCACCCGGGTGGCAACATACCTTCCGGAAGTCTCGTTCGCGACCACAAAATCTCCTATCCGTTCCCCTAACCATTGAGTCCCCTATCACTCTTGCTTTTCTATTCTCCCCTCTTACCTTCTGAGCCACAGAGCCAGGCTCAGTGCCAGAGACCTGGCCGCTAGGGCCTTCCCACGGTAGGTCATCCCCCAACAGCATCCAAAACGTTATACTTGTTTTGAAGGGGAACGGCCACGGGGCGATCTCTGCACTGTCTGCCCATTCCTTTTCCTTCCCCTAACTGTAACCCAGCTACTCTTGTCCTGCACCTTAGGTGCGGCTACCTCCCTGTTATTCCTCTCTATCATCCCTCTTCCTCCCAGATTATCCGAAGTTCATCCCCCTCCAGCTCCAGATTGCAGTGTCTTTTATGATACCCGGCTTGCCTTGACCATTCATTGGCATCACAGCCTTCCCAACGATTATTGACGGCAGTTACTCCGTTACTCTGGTAGGATTTTGGTTGTGAACTCTGGCTCATCCTCACACCAATTCTTCTCACAATTTCCAAAGACTACCCCCCTACCAACTCTTTCATAAACTTTGTTTAATTCGTCATTGCTTTTGAGGAGCTTAAAAATCGGCTACTTTTGCTGAAGGAGGCTTCACTTGACAGAAGTTTCGGAAGACTTCTTTGTGAATCATTGAAATCAGATCATCGGCAGTCAGTAGAAGAGACGTTATGAATCTGGTAGCCAACAATACAGGAAGTTGACAGCAAGGCAAGAGGATGAAGCTAGGCAAAAAGACAGTTTAACATTTTTCTTTAAAAGGTTTGAAGTATTGAGCAGTGCCCAAACTACACATTCATCCTCAATAACATCATCCATGTAAAGTTTTGGCGACATGCCTGATGACTTTGATCAAAGGGCAGAAGAAAAGCTGGCTAAGTTGCAATGGATGAAGCAAGAAACTCTAAAATATTTGTCCCTCTACCCTGTTCTCCAATCTAAACTCTGTTCTTCAAGAGAGAACATATGCTGGTCTGATATGATGGCTGGTGGTCACATGAAGACGGTTATAACCAGTGAGTAACCGTCATTCCCCCATCTCTCTTTACTGGCCTTCAGAAAGTCTCTCCTTACTGTTTTGGACAATTAAAGAATGCAATCCTGTCAGACAGCACTGATGTTAGACTTGACATGGACATTCCATTTCATTGGAGTATTTGCTCTTGCACTGGACTTTTTCTGGCTCATTCTGTCTTGCACAGGCCTGTGTTATGCTGCAGTCATACCATTGATTTTGCCGTCCCGTTGCTCATCAGCCAGCTCATGTTTGCTCACCACAAGACACAAAGATCGCAATATTGACCATCTCTACCATCATGCTTACAGCAGGTCGGTTTGGATTTGAGGTGATCAGTTAGTAAAGTTTGTTGTTGTCATAAGTTAAAGAGCACTACAGCAGTCTGTCTAGGAGTGATTTGGGATTTCTGTACCTTACGTTGTGTGAGCTGAGGGTGGGTGGGGTCAGGAGGGCATTGATGTAATTCAGGGTGGCACTCAACATCATTGTGGCGGGACTTGGAGTTATTGAGAGTGGGACCCGTAGTCATTGGGGCGGGGCTCGTCATCATTGGCGGAAGGCCACCGTGTCACCAGAGAGCGGGTCCCCTACAAAGGGGGAGAACGCGGGGTCCACAAAAGTGTAAGTCCGCCTCTGGATGGTCCTGAATCCAAAATGTTTGTTTGGAATACTAAGAGTGAATTTGATTGCCAGTCTTCCTGAATTGTCCTGAGGTTACTAGTAGCAATCTCCAGACGCTGCTCCAAGCAACCTAGGAGAAATATCAGAGGGGAATTTAAAAAATAATTGGAAATGGGGTATGCTGGTGTTAACCAGTGGTGGAACATTGAGCAGGTGTGGAGTTAATTGGAAGCAGGAGGTCATGGCATGAAGCCTACATCCAACCAGAGCTGGTAAACCTTGAAATGAAACTTCACACAAGGGATTTCATGTGGACCTCTGCAGATAGAACCCCTCAGTATACTTGAACGTAGACATTTAAATGCAGAATTAATCATCATTTGGTGAAAAGCATCAGTGATTCAATGTAGTGCCTTGCCGTGGTACCTTCGCTCCCTGTCTAATTTATTCTTCTCACCTTGACTGTAAGTAAAGGTGGGTGGGTTTTTTTGTTTGTAGGAATAGTTGCTTCTGGCCACAAGTTATTGTTACACCAGTTTGTAAAAAGAAAGAAAACACTTCCATACAGAGTGAATAATGTTGCATCAGGAGTTCAAACCCGGAGGCTACGATTAAAGAGGGCTTACAATGAAAATGATAGCAGAGATGTACCATTAAAGCATAGTCGCACAGTATGTACATTGATTCTTCACAAAAGATTTTATCTAATACTGACATGTTATGAACTGATAAATATTTTTGATAATTAATAGATAATTAGTCCCTTGAAGCCATGTGCCAACCAAAGATTTAAAGAGTTTTGCAATGCAGACTAATTTGATATATAGTGCGTTCTACATAACCACTGTAATGTCAATGTCCATATGAAACTCTGTGCAGTGTCTAGCATCCCTAAGCCGTATGCACTTGTGTCATATATCATGTTCTTTCTCATATTTGATAGAGATGATGTCACAACTCCGAGTAAATTAAAGCAATGTACGAGAGTGGGATGACGGTGACATACCCAGAGGCAATATCTATCTGTGCATCAATATAGTTTGCATTTTAAATGTGTTTAACCTGTAATTTACTTACTCAACATGAGGTATAATGAAATCCTCAATGAGGATCCTCGGGCTTATGGCGCTGATTATAATGCATTCATTACTCATCAGGTCAACCTACTGGGGAGATATAAATTGTATCCCATGGTTCCTCATCCCATCTTCTCTATCACTGGAAATGACAGTTGTAAAGTGGAAATGTGAATTTTATTGTGGTTTTCCTTCTAAATTAGTTTTTACGAATGCTCCGTGCAATCATAAGCAAAGCATTAAAAACTAATTATTTCCTTTAATTGCAACTTCAAGTCAAAGGAAAATAATAGTCCAGAGAATAGTGTTGTTGCAATAAACAAGAGCTAACTGAGCACCATTTAAACTTTTTGATTGTTGACCCATGGTCTTGCAGATTTAAAGTAAGGGACTAAAATTTGTTTTATTGGTCATGCATGTATCTAAATGAGACTATAGAATTGTTAACACTGACGACCATTTAAATCGGTCAAATAGATGCATAACATTTCCTGAAAAAACATAGGAGAGCTGATAGGACTGGGGTATTAGCTGCCATTTTCCTAACAGTTGTGTCTTCAGGGGAAAAGAAAGTAAGATTCGCTAACCAGCTGGTGTTTCAAACGGTGCAGGGGAGAAGGAACTAGTCATAAATGATTAATTCTCATACATAACCTTCTCCAAATGCATCTGTTGCCTGAGTAGGAATCAGAGAATGCTGCAAGAAAAGCCAATGCTGTGACCAGAACCCAGTGGGATATTATGACTAAAAATGTCAGACCTTAGGAGATCTGGTAAACTCAGCCAGCTTACTGTCTTGCATGATAAGCAGACACACAAGAAAGTCATCACTGCTTCATTAACATTTTAGTTATTTCATGCTGGGAGATGCTACACATGAACAGATGTTCCTCAGTGTGGTAGTCTGTGTAGAGGTATTACGGTACCTGGTAATGCTGGAACACCATTGGTAGATATTGTATGTTACCTATTGGTCAAGCTGTATGGAAGACCATCCTACTGGCCCTACGGTCCAGGAATCTCACCCGTCTCCCGCTGGCAGGAAGTCCTCCCGGATGCCCTCCACTCTATCCGGTCACTGCTTTGTACCATGACCAACCAAACACCTCACGAACGTCTCCTTGTCTTCCCCAGGAAGTCCTCCTCTGGGACCTCGCTCCCGACCTGGCTGGCAGCTCCCGGACCCATCCTGCTCCGAAAACACGTGCGGGCGCACAAGTTGGACCCGTTGGTAGAGAGGGTCCATCTTCTCCACGCTAACCCCCAGTACGCCTATGTGGCGTACCTCGACGGCTGACAGGATACGGTCTCCCTATGAGACCTGGTGCCCGCCGGATCCCCACGCACACCCCAGCCACCAGTCCCACCCTCCCTCCCACCAGTGCACCTTACAGGAGGATCGGTCCTTCCGCCGGCCTCGTCTAGGCCCCCCACCCACCGACGCACCCCGCAGACGCTCCCTTCCCAGGTCAACCGTTTTCCCCACCAGCGCCGTCTTGGGGTGCTGAAGCTGCCACAGAGATCGAGGCCACGCTTCCGGAATCACTGACGCCCGAGCCTCCACCGGAGTCACCACTGAAGCTTCGACGATCACAGAGGACGACCAGGGCCCCTGATCACTGATTGCTTCATTTTAAAGAGTATAGTTAATTATGAATCTGTAAATAGTTACAAAACGCTGTATGGAGGTATTACGGTACCTCCATAATGATAATTTCTGCCACGTTACCATGTTGTAATATCAAGCCACCACCCCCGCCGGACTCTTTTTTAACAGGGGGTGAATGTGGTAGTCTGTGTAGAGGTAATGTACCTGGTAATGCTGGAACACTATTGGTAGATATTGTATGTTTCCTATCGGTCAAGCTGTATGGTAGCTCCGCCCTGCGAGGTGGGGTATAAGAGCCCGTGCCGCCCCAGCAACCTTCATTCTGTACCTGAGCTGCTGGGGGAAACATCTAACTCATTAAAGCCTTCAGTTGGACTACAACCTCGCTTTAGTGGTCATTGATCGTGCATCACTCAGGCACAGTACCGACAGAAGAGGAACAATGATACGTATTCCCTTCATGAATGAGGAGGCAAGGATTCCAACATGGAAGACAACCTGTGTGCATTGGAAATCTGGGACGGGTTTCACACAAAGTAGACACCCAAATTTGTCATGTCTCCAGATTGGCAAAAATGGGTCCCAACGGCAGCAGCTATGCCAAGGAAAAGGCTGGGACCTGTGAAGAAATGGCCACAGAAACCCATATCACCCTACTCAAGTATGAGGACTGTCTGTGTGTTGTGCACTTTCTCCCCGTGTCTGCGTGGCTTTCTTTCGGGTGCTCCAGTTTCCTCCCACAGTCCAAAGGTGTGCAGGTTAGGTGGATTGGCCATGATTAATTGCCCCTTAGTGTCGAAAGGTTAAGTGGGGTTACTGGGTTACAGGAATAGGGTGGTGGCCTGACCCGAGGTAGGGTGCCCGTTCAGAGGGTGGGTGCAGACTCGATAGGCCAAGCGGCCTCCTTCTACATGTAGGTATTCCATGATGTATGATGGATTCAATGACTCTTCCCTTTGTCAAAGTTTGCTTTTAATTCACCTTCCACACTTCATGCTTAATATCAAAATTAATAGCACTGCCCCATTCGATACAGCAACAGAAAACAAGAATACGTAAACATTTTCTGTCGCCAGACACCGTTACAGGTTTCATGGCTTTTGTATAAGTTGGTTTAGTTGGGCTGGTTTAGCTCAGTTTTCTGGACAGCTGCTTTGTGATGCAGAGTGACGCCAACAGCGTGGGCTGAATTCCCATACCGGCTGAGATTATTCGTGAAGGCTTGCCCTCTCAATCTTGTCCCTCGCCTGAGGTATGGTGATCCTCAAGTTAAATCACCATCAGTCTACTCTCCTCCTCAAAGGGGAAAGCAACCTCTGGTCATTTGGGACAACGGTGACTACTTTATAAGCTGGCAAAGGAACTTTTACAAATGCCTTCCAAGATGTGGCAAGAGAAGCATTTATTGCCCAACCCTGGGTGTCTATTAAATGGTGGTGGGTCTTCTTCTTGATCAACTGCTGTCTGTTTTATTCCTTTGTTCCTTCCTCATAGTTTGATAAAACTAAATAGTTTGCTATTTCAGGGGGCTGTTACGAATCAACCACGTTGGTGTGGGATGGAAGATCTATGGGCCGGATCAGGTAACAACAGAAGGTTTAATTTCTTGAAGGACATAAGTAAATTAGTGGTTTTTTACATAAAAATGGCAGCTTCATGGTCACCTTTATTGCTATCAGCTTGGTGTTTCCTAATTGCTTTAAAATTGAATTCAGATTTGCATGTTGCTATCGTGGGATTTAAACTCATGCGGCTGGATTTTATGGGGCATCATGATCCCCTGCCCCAGTGAGAACACTGGGGTAGAGATGACTCACCTTCCCGGGAGCAGCGTTAATTGCCTTAAGGCGAGACCTTGGCCCATTTGCCGGGAGGAAGGGGGGCAGATAACAGGTTTAAGAGGCCGGGGGAAAATTCAAGTGGGGGAAACGACACAGAGGATGTACTTCCATTGGGTTAGAGGACCAAAATGGAGGCTCCCCACACAGACCATGCATGTCAAATTTCCTGCATGGCCTGAGCTTTTTCCTCACCATGGGTAAAATATCAACCAGGGTGGGGAGGTCCTTAAGTGGTCATTAATTAACCAAGGATATAGTACAAGAGTCCGGCATATAAAGGTTAATGTGGGACTCGGTACAATACCGCCCACACTGTGATGAAAAAGAAAACATGACCCGGAGGACAGTCTTGTTTTGGACAGAGACATGTGTAGAGACAAGCATGGAGACAGCTCCTAGCTAAGACCTTATATTGTATATATGTATATAGTTACAACTAGTTAATAAACACTTACTGTTAAACTATTCAGGCTCACCTTCTTTGTGAGACCTACTGTGGTAGTCACCACTGATGTATATATTAGGTGCTTTGTGGTAAGGCCCTGTACTACAGGTACGGGGGTAGTTCCCTGCCTGCTGGCTCCACCCAGTAGGCGGGGTATAAATATGTGTGCTCCTTGTACAGCAGCCATTTCGCCAGCTGCTGTGGGAGGCCACACATCTTAGTGTAATAAAGCCTCGATTGCATCCAACTCTCGTCTTTGTGTAATTGATCGTGCATCAATTTATTACACTAAAGTTTTCAGAAGATGGACCTCCGCATCAAGCCGGATCGCCTGCAGCTGGATCCGCAATCAGGCAACGTCAAAAAGGACTTTGAACATTGGCTAGCCTGTTTCGAAGCTTACATCAGGTCTGCACCAGACCCAATTCCGGAAGCTCAGAAGATTCAGATCCTCTACACACGGCTGAGCTCCAACGTTTTTCCACTTACCCAGGACGCGCTGACCTATGAAGACGCCATGGCGCTACTGAAGGAAAACTACGCCAGCCACATCCTCTCCACTCGTAGTCAACTTCCTGGTGAGTCAGTGGAAGATTTCTGGCGTGCTATAATTTCCGTAGTCAGAGACTATGACTGTCAGGCCGTCACGGCCAGGGAACACTCAAACTTGCTCATGAGAGATGCTTTTGTTACGGGGACAGGGTCGGATTACATCCGCCAGCGCCTCTTAGAAGGGGCCATGCTCAACCTCGCGGAAACCAATAAGCTAGCGCTCTCACTGACGGTCGCTTCGCGCAACATCCAGGCCTACACCCCCGGCCGCGTGGCCCACCCCTCCTACGCATCGTGGACTCCGCAGACGGCCGCCCCATCGGGGACCCCACTCAGCCAACCCCACGCCTGTGCCGCGCGGCAGCCAACCAACCCCGGGGTCCCCAAATGTTACTTCTGTGGGCAGCCAAAACACCCCCGACAACGCTTCCCGGCCCGGAGCGCCCTTTGCAGGGCCTGTGGCAAGAAGGGACACTTCGCTGCGGTGTGCCAGGCCCGCGCACTCGCCGCTATTGTTCCGACCCCCCCCCCACATACGGCCAGTGGACGCCGCCATCTTCCCCTCCCCGGACCACGTGCAGCCCGTGGGTGCCGCCATCTTGTTCGACCCCCACCACGTGAGGCCCATGGGTGCCGCCATCTTGTCCTCCCCAGGATCATCAGGCACTGCCATCTTGTTTCCCCCACGATACGTGCGGCCCTTGGGCGCCGCCATCGTACCAGGACCCAAGCCCCTCGGGCACCCCATCGTCTGCCACCATCAACGACCAGCCGCGTCTCGCCTCGGTCACGATTGACCAATCCAGCCCAGGCAACCTAGCAACAGCTTCTACCAACATGAAAATCGATGAGCATGAGATCTCCTGCATGCTGGACTCCGGGAGCACCGAGAGCTTCATCCATCCTGATACGGTAAGGCGCTGCTCCCTCGTGGTACACCCCGCCAACCAGAGAATCTCCAAGGCCTCCGGGTCCCACTCCATGGTGATCCGGCAGTACTGCATAGCCACTTTCATTGTCCAGGGCGTGGAGTTCAGCAGCTTCCGCCTCTACGTCCTCCCCAACCTCTGCTCTGCCTTGCTACTCGGCCTGGACTTCCAGTGCAACCTACAGAGCAAACACTGAAATTCAACGGGCCCCTGCTACCCCTTACTGTGTGTGGCCTCGCGACCCTAAATGTTGACCCACCTTCCCTATTTGCAAACTTAACCCCAGATTGCAAACCCGTCGCCACCAGGATCAGACGGTGCAGCACCCAGGGCAGGACCTTCATCAGGTCCGAAGTCCAGCGACTGCTTCGGGAAGGCATCATCGAGGCCAGCAACAGCCCTGGAGAACCCAAGTGGTAGTTGTGAAAACTGGGGAGAAACACAGAATCGTCGTGGACTACAGTCAGACCATCAATGGTACACGCAGCTCGACGCATATCTCCTCCAACGCATATCTGATATGATCAATCAGATTGCACAGTACCGGGTCGTCTCAACTATCGACCTAAAATCCGCCTACCACCAGCTCCCCATCCGTAAGGCGGACCACCCATACCTTGCCTTTGAGGCAGATGGCCGCCTTTACCACTTTCTTAGGGTTCCCTTTGGCGTTACCAACGGGGTCTCCGTTTTCCAACGGGAAATGGACCGAATGGTTGACTGGTACGGGCTGCAGGCCACTTTCCCGTACCTAGACAATGTCACTATCTGCGGCCACAATCAGTAGGACCATGACGCCAACCTTGCCAAATTTCTCCACACCGCCACTCTCCTCAACCTAACTTACAACAAGGAGAAGTGCTTGTTCAGCACAAACCGCTTAGCCATCCTCGGCGATGTGGTCCAGAACGGAGTTCTGGGGCCTGATCCCGACCGCATGTGCCCCCTCATGGAACTCCCCCTCCCCCACTGCCCCAAGGCCCTCAAACGTTGCCTGGGGTTCTTTTCTTACTACGCCCAGTGGGTCCCAAATTATGCGGACAAGGCCCGCCCACTCATTCAAGCCACTCTTTTTCCCCTAACGGCCGAGGCTCACCAGGCCTTCAACCGTATTAAGGCTGACATCGCCAAGGCCGCGATGCACACAGTCGACGAGACATTACCATTTCAAGTCGAGAGCGACGCATCAGACATCGCTCTAGCTGCCACCCTCAACCACGCAGGCAGGCCCGTGGCATTCTTTTCATGAACCCTTCATGCCTCCGAAATTCGGCATTCCTCCGTCGAAAAAGAGGCCCAAGCCATCGTTGAAGCTGTGCGGCATTGGAGGCAATACCTGGCCGGCAGGAGATTCACTCTCCTCACTGACCAACGGTCGTTAGCCTTCATGTTTAACAACACAATCTTGAGGTGGAGGATCGAGCTCTCCACCTACAACTACGAGATTTTGTATCGCCCCGGTAAGCTCAATGAGCCCCCCGATGCCCTATCCCGGGGTACATGTGCTAGCGCACAGGTGGACCGACTCTGGACTCTGCACGACAACCTTTGTCACCCGCGAATCACACGTTTGTACCACTTCATCAAGGCCCGCAATCTGCCCTACTCCGTTGAGGAAGTCAGGGCAATCACCAGAGACTGCCAGGTCTGCGCAGAGTGCAAACCGCACTTCTACCAGCCAGACCATGCGCGCCTGGTGAAGGCCTCCTGCCCCTTTGAACACCTCAGCGTGGACTTCAAAGGGCCCCTCCCCTCCACCGACCGTAACACGTACTTCGTCAGTGTGGTCGATGAATATTCCAGATTCCCCTTCGCCATCCCATGCCCCGACATGACTTGTGCCACCGTCATCAAAGCACTCAACACCATCTTCGCTCTGTTCGGCTTCCCCGCCTACGTCCACAGCGACCGGGGATCCTCATTCATGAGCGATGAGCTGCGCCAGTTCCTGCTCAACAAGGGTATCGCCTCGAGCAGGATGACAAGCTATAACCCCCGGGGAAACGGGCAGGTGGAGGGGGAGAATGGGATGGTCTGGAGGGCCATCCAGCTGGCCCTACGGTCCAGAAATCTCCTGGCCTCCCGCTGGCAGGAGGTTCTCCCCGACGCACTGCACTCCATTTGGTTGCTCCTATGCACTGCGACTAATAACACACCCCATGAACGTCTCTTTGCCTTCCCCAGGAAGTCCACCTCCGGGGTGTCACTCCCGACTTGGCTCACAGCTCCAGGACCCGTACTCCTCCGTAAGCAAGTACGACTCCACAAGGCGGACCCGTTGGTTGAGAGGGTACAGCTACTCCACACCAACCCACAGTACGTCTACGTAGCGTACCCCGACAGCCGCCAAGATACTGTCTCCCTCAGGGACCTGGCACCAGCTGGTTCCACACACACACCCCCCTCCGGCCCAGCGCCACCCTCACCTCCCCTGGCGCACCGAGCCGCAACCCCCGCCCCAGGACAATCTGTCCTCTCCTGCCCACGCCCGAGGATGAAGAGGATTTCGGCACGCTCCCGGAGTCACCGAAGACCAGACCATCACTGCGGCGCTCCCAACGGCAGATCAAGGCTCCGGACTGACTGAACCTGTAACTTGATCGGGACTCTTAAAAAAAACATCATCCTTCTGTATAACTCTCCTCCACCCCCCGCTGGATTCAATTTTTTTTCTGACTTTAAAACATGTACTTGTATATAGTTCTCCACCACCCCCACCGGACTCCACTGATGTATATATTAGGTGCTTTGTGGTAAGGCCCCGTACTACAGGTACGGGGTTAGTTCCTGCCTGCTGGCTCCGCCCAGTAGGCGGAGTATAAATATGTGTGCTCCTCGTACAGCAGCCATTTCGCCAACTGCTGTGGGAGGCCGCACATCTTAGTGTAATAAAGCCTCGATTACATCCAACTCTCATCTTTGTGTAATTGATCGTGCATCACCTACCAACCTACACACTACTTCCTACAACATGGTGGCAGTAATTGGAACCATCCAGAATCTGACAGAAGCTGGAGAAGAAATTTAAAACTTGGAAGATTGAAATAGCAGCAATCTGACCTGACAAAAAGCACCAAAAACCATGGCACAGAAGGAGATTGCCAGGCAAAAGTTCAAAAGGAGGATTGGAAGCAGAAGACAGATAAAACTCCACATGGCTGCAGACGATTCTATGGAATTCCAGCTTCAATATACAAAGACGGCATAGTCAGAAGGCTTAACAGGGGTGAGATAAACGAACATAAGCTCTTAGCAGAATACATTTTAACAAGTTTTTAATTCAGGGACTTCTGGTGGCGGCCATGGAGTGAAAGGTCACACATTTGGCAGCTCCCGCTCATGGTGGTCTTTTTGTGGCTTTTACACCGGATTGTTGTAGGAATTTTGGGAAGTAAGGGTGTAGAAGCAGGAACAGAAGGAGGGGACCCCTAGTTTATGGAGCTGCACCCCAGGAAAATTGGAAAAGGAGGAATCAGAAGTTGGTGGCGAGTGAGGACCAGGTAGCGAGTGTGGCAATAGCGGATGCGCAGGGTTTGGCCCCGCCAGCTCAGTGGTCGACGAACCAGTTGGGGAGCTTCTTGAATCAAAAGTTCTCCCAACAACATAAGGAGTGTGCGGAGGACCTGGCCTGGGCAGTGGACTCGATCAGGGCGGTGGATGACCGCGTGGAGACGAGACTGACGACCCAGGGACAGGCGATCCAGAAGTTGGAGGAGCAGGCAGGGGAGCATGAGGAGCAGTCCACCTCAATGGCAGCGGAGATCAGGATGCTGCAGGACCAGCAGAAGCGATTGTTGGAGAAGGTGGAGGACCTGGAGAATCGTTCTCGGAGCCAGAACATCCAAATCGTGGGGAAGGGAGAGAAGGATTGGATGCTGGTGTGTATGTGGGGAAGATGCTGGAGAAACTGATGAGGGAAGGTTCGTTCGCCAAGCCGCCAGAGGTGGACCGGACCCACAGGGCACTTATGTGCAAGACCGAGGGGCATGACCCCCCCGAGGGCAATGGTGGTACGACTGCATCGGTTCCTAGACAAGGAACGTATTATGAGATGGGCCAGGCAGATGAGGCGGTGTATGTGGGGCGATGCTGAGATCCGGGTGTACCAGGACTTGGGAGCAGAACTCGCAAAGAGGATGGCGAGTTTCAACATGTCAAAGGTCAAGTCGGCCCTGTATGCAAAAGGAATAAAGTTTGGACTGTTTACCCGGTCCATCTATGGGTGACCTATGAGGGTCGGGAATTGTACTTTGGCTCACCAGAGGATGTGGTGGACTTTATGAAGGACAATAAGCTGATGGGAGAATGAAGACCTTGAGCTTTGACTGTGGGAAACTGAGCTATGAGCTATGTTTTGTAAAACTTTAAACTTTCAACGTTCAGTTTGCGATGTTCAGAATGATGTTTGAGGCTTTGTATATATATTTTCATTCAGTTCTGTGTGGGGTTAGCTGAATAGATAATACTTTGTGAAGGGAGGAGAGATGGGGCTTTGCGCTTGGACCTTGGGAGGGATTGTTCGTTTGTTCTTGCTTCTTGCCATTGTTTTGAGAGTTTGCATTAAGAGCAGGGGGAGGTGTAGCCATCTAAGATGGCCACCTGCAAAGGACCATGGGAATTATGGCCAACCCAGGACTCAGACAGATACAGAGCCTATGTGTATTTGAAACACAGGTAAACAGGCCTGATCGAAACCCCCCACTCGTTTGCATTTAATGGCCCATTTTCCCAGGACAACAGAACTCTAATCAAGCAACCGGTACAGCCACAGACTGATTGGCGCCACTCCCCTTACTCAGAAAGCCCAACTGCCAAGGTCAATGACCGCTAAGGACGCGCCCTGCTACCAAGGCACCCGCCCCTTTATTGGCCGAAATTGAAGACAGTGATCAGAGCCCTGTCGAACTATTGGGTCCAAGGTTAAGGACCACCCCAAAGAGCGCAAAATCCCGGGGGGATAAAAGAGAGCACAGCCATATGTTCTGTCTCTTTTGGATCCGGCCTGTGCCAACCCAATTGCAGCAGGAACAGCCAGCCAAGTTCAAGACCAACGATCGCTACCTGATGGTTGAGCCCAGCAGAGACAGAGCCACTTTCTTCGAACCAGCCAAGTGAAATCCAGATAAAGGCCTTATCCATTTGCACAGTGCCGGTCGCCCTGAAGTTAAGTATAGGTTATTGTAGCTGATAGGTGTAGTTTAACTCATAGTAGATATTGTGTTTGCATGTCAAGGTAACTCTTGTGTATGTAAGTGAATCTTTCGAACTAACTAACTGGTTGTGTGGTCATTTGATCAATATAAGGGAAGGCTTGTGGTTCACCAACATCATTAATATTAGCAACAGTATTGGCGACGCAGTTGGGATTGAAAACAGGCAACAGAGGAGAACCAGTGGGTGGGAGGATGCTCGGCTCCAGGGGCGGGGGCTGCCGGGCTAGCTGGGAGGGCTAGTTCACGGAAGCAAAGTGGGGGGTGAACTGAAGATGAACGTAAGGGCGGGGGGTGGGGGGGGGTTAGGCTGATGACTGAGAGAGGACTTTTAAGGTGGTGGAGGAGAAGAGCTGATGACGGTAGCTGCCGGAGGACGGGCCAGGTGAGGTGCGGGGCATGGGCCAAGGGCTGGCCTTGGAGAAGCTATGGCTGATCGACAAAGGAGGGGAGGAGGGTGCCCCCGGACCAGGTTGGTCACGTGGAACGTTCGTACACTGAATGGGCCATTCGCGCACGTTTGGCAACTGAAGACAGATGTGGCCATGTTGCAGGAGACGCACTTGAAGTTGGGAGACCACGTGAGACTGAGGAAGGGATGGGTCGGACAGATGTTCCATTCAAGATTGGACTTTAAAACAAAGGGGGGGGGTGGCAATTCTGGCCAACAAAAAGGTGGCATTCGAGGTGGGGAAGATAGAGGCAGACCCGGGGGGGGGGGGTAGATTTAGTATGGTTAGCGGGAAGCTGGAGGGAATGGCTGTGGTGCTGGTGAACATATATGCCCCAATCTGGGATGCTGTTGAGTTTATTAGGAGAGTGCTTGGGAAGATTCTGGACCTGGACTCGCACCGACTGATTATGGGGGGGGGTGGATTTCAACACCGTCCTGGATCCGAGACTGGACCGGTCGAGTCCCAGGTCTGGAAAGGTGTCAGCAATGGCAAAAGAGCTGCGAGGGTTTATGGAGCGCATGGGAGGTGTGGATCCGTGGAGATTAGGGAGGCCAAGGAGTAAGGAGTTTTCATTCTCCTCCCATGTGCACAAGGTGTATTCCAGGATAAACTTCCTTCGTGCTGGACAAAATGCTGCTGGCGGAGGTGGTGGATACTGAATACTCAGCAAATGTGGTGTCGGACCACGCCCCACACTGGGTCGACCTGCAAGTGAGCAAAGGAAAGGCCCAGCGGCCACAATGGAGATTAGAGGTAGGGCTGCTAGCGGAGGATGAGGTGTGTGAGCGGGTGAGGGAGGCCATTCGGGGATATATAAAGATTAATGATACGGGTGAGATCTCAGCAGGGGTGGTATGGGAGGGACTGAAGGCGGTTATTAGGGGGGAATTCATCTCGATTCGGGCCCACAGGTAGAAGACGGAATGGGCGGAGTTGGACAGGCTGGTAGGTGAAATTTTACAGGTGGACAGAAGATATGCGGAGTCTCCGGAGGAGGGGTTCCTGAAGGAGCGGCAGGGACTGCAAGTGGAATTTGTCCACAGTTAAGGTGGAGAGACAGCTGAGAATGATAAAGAGGGCAGTGCATGAATATGGGGAAAAAGCCAGCAGGATGTTGGCGCATCAGCTGAGGAAACAGGAGGCGGCGAGAGAAATTGGGGAAGTAAAGGATATAAGGGGGAAGGTGATTGTGGACCTGGAGGGGGTGAATGATGTGTTTCGTGAATTTTATAGCCGACTTTATAAATCGGAACCCCCAGCCAGGAAAGAGGGTATTAAGCGACTCTTGGGGGGGGGGCTGGAGTTCCCGAGAGTAGACGAGGAGCTGGTGGAAGGCTTGGGACGCCCAATCAGGCTTGGGGAGGTGATAGGCGGACTGGCGGCGATGCAATCAGGTAAGGCTCCGGGACCTGATGGATACCCGATCGAGTTTTACAAAAGGCTCTCCGGTTGCTGGGGCTGCTCCTGGTAAAGGTTTTTAATGAATCCAAAGAGCTGGGTGTGCTTCCCCCGGAAGGGGATGCTTCCCCCAGAAGGCTTTGATTTCCCTTATTTTGAAGCGGGATAAGGATCCAGAGAGCTGTGGATCGTATAGGCTAATCTCTCTTTTGAATGTAGA
Organism: Scyliorhinus torazame; assembly: GCF_047496885.1. Lineage (NCBI taxonomy): Eukaryota > Metazoa > Chordata > Chondrichthyes > Carcharhiniformes > Scyliorhinidae > Scyliorhinus > Scyliorhinus torazame. Next base: position 116,955 of record NW_027308204.1, read on the forward strand.
TGCGAAGTTGCTGGCAAAGATCTTGGCCACACGTATAGAGGATTGTGTCCCGGGGGTAATAGGGGAGGACCAGACGGGATTTGTGAAGGGTCGGCACTTAACGTCCAACATTAGACGGCTCCTAAATGTTATAATGTTGTCAGCGGAGGGGCGTGAGGTAGAGCTGGTAATAGCCATGGATGCAGAAGAGGTCTTTGATCAGGTGGAAATACTTGTAAGATATCCTAGGAAGATTTGGGTTCGGGCAGGGATTTGTGGATTGGGTCCGGTTGCTATACCAAGCACTGGTGGCGTATGTGAGGACCAACTGGGTCCGGTCACAATACTTTAGTTTGTGTAGGGGGACAAGACAGGGATGTCCGCTCTCCCTAATACTGTTTGCCCTGGTCATAGAGTCCTTGGCAATGGCCCTTAGGTCATCGATTGTCTGGCGGGGGATAGTGAGAGGGGAGGGTGGAGCATAGGACCTCGCTCAACGCGGATCATTTGCTCCTTTACATAACAGACCCGTTGGGGGGGATGCCTGGAATTATGGAGATATTGGAAGAATTTAGTCGGTTTTCAGACTACAAGTTAAATATGGGTAAGAGAGAGGTGTTCTCGACTCAGACATGGGGGCAGGAGAGGAGACTGAGGGAGTTACCATTTAAAGTGGTGGGGAAGAGTTTTAGGGACCTGGGAATCCAGGTGGCGAGGGACTGGGGTCAGCTCCAAAAGTTAAATCTGGGCAGGGTGGTCGAGCAAATGAAAGGAGACTCCGTAGGTGGGACATGCTCTCGCTGTCATTGGTGGGAGGTTGCAGACTGTGAAGATGACAGTCCACCCGAAATTGCTGTTTATTTTTCAATGTCTTCCAATTTTTACCCCTAAGGCTTTTTTTAGGAAGATGAACGCGGCGATCTCGGGTTTTGTATGGGCTGGTAAGACCCCGAGGATGAAGAAGGTACTTTTGGAACGGGGGCGAGGGGAGGGGGGCTTGGCCCTTCCAAATTTTATTAACAATTATTGGGCCGTCAACATATCAATGGTTAGGAAGTGGGTAGTGGGGGAGGAGTCAGTGTGGGAGCGAGTGGAGGCGGCATCTTGCAAGGGTACGAGTTTGGAGGCTTTACTAACGGCGCCTCGGATGAGTAGGTTTTTTGAGGAAGTAGAGGATAGGTGCGGGCGGTGTGAAGGTAACCCGGTGAATCACATACACATATTCTGGGCATGTCCGGAGTTGAGGGGATTCTAGCAGGGATTTGCGGACGTCATGTCAGAGGTCCAGGAAGGGAGGGTGAATCCGAGTCCAGAAATGGCAATATTTGGGGTATCGGAGGATCCGGGGACCCAGAGGGTGAGAGAAGCCGATGTTTTGGCCTTTGCCTCCCTGGTGGCCCGGAGGCGGATTTTGCTGGGGTGGAGGGACTCGGAGCCTCCAAAGTCAGGAGTGTGGGCAGTGACATGGCAAGGTTTCTAGTATGGAAAAGATTAAGTTCGCCTTGAGAGGATCAATTCAGGGGTTTGCTCGGAGGTGGCAGCCGTTCATCGACTTCTTTAAGGAAAACTGAATGTCAGCAAAAAGAGAGGGGTGGAAAGTGGGGGGAGAAAAATGAGAGGCATGGCAGTGTAAAATAAGAGACAGGGAATCTAATATATGGGTAGTTAGGAGCTAGGGCTGGCGGGGGGGGGGGGGGGGGGGTAGTTGGTTATGTTATTGTAATATTGTTGCATGTGTCGGGCCGCTAGAATGTTAATCTGTGAAAATTACAAATGTTTCAATAAAATGTTTTCTAAAAAAAAATAAGTTTCTAATTCAGTAGCAGTCAGAAATGCCATTTTAAAATGCACCACAAGCTGCCTGAGCCGAGTTGATGCCTGACCACGTGATGGCCACACTTGCTCTGATAAAAAAAAATTAAACAAATAATTGGCAGTATAAAAAAGAGCTAAATCCAGGAATCAACAAATACTTAGATATTGCAGGGTAGAATTGAAAAGGGCAATCAAGGAGTTGCTGCTGAAACTTTTAAATTATAGAAGCTGTGAATTTCATTGCTGCAGGTGCCTGCTAAAACTTAAGAAGAATTGTACTGCAGCACCACCTTGGATTTCCTCACAGCATTTAAACCTTTTAATTTTTAATGACCATGGATCAACAAAACTACCTTAGTAGACAAGTTTGGACTTGTTCAAAGCAGAGAACAGTCACAAAATTGTGGACATTGGAGAAAGAGATTCCTTCGATAAATGATCACTTTAGGTCTAGACAAAAAAGATAGGAACTGAACAGGTTAACACACTGCAATAGGTCCAATCACCATTGATATGACAGCTAGACAAGGAATCAATAAATCCTGAGCAAATTTCAACAAAAGTTTTTAAATCAGTTGACATATATGTCAATCTGAGCAGTAATACGATCCTTGAAAGAGCAAAGTTGAACAAGTGTGTCCAACAGCCAGGAGAACCTGTTGACTCCTCCATCAATGAGCTCCACAGGATGGCTGAAGGCAGTGACTATGGTGACCTGAAATCAGAGGCAGTCAGGGTTCAAATTGTCGTCGGAATGTCGGATGATGGACTTCAATCAATGTTCAAGTTCAGGAAGATTTAACCCTTGTCAAGGAATTCAAAATCAGTTCACAGCATTGTTTTATTTTGTTTTTAAAAAAAAATAATTTAGAGTACTCAATTCTTTTTTTTTTCCCAATTAAGGGACAATTTAGTGTGGCCAATCCACCTACCCTGCACATCTTTGGGTTGTGGGGGTGAGACCCACACAGACATGGGGAGAATGTGCAAACTCCACACGGACAGTGACCCGGGGCCGGGATCGATTCCGGGTCCTCATGAAATGAAATGAAATGAAAAATGAAAAGAAAATTGCTTATTGTCACAAGTAGGCTTCAAATGAAGTCACTGTGAAAAGCCCCTAGTCGCCACATTCCGGCGCCTGTTCGGGGAGGCTGTTACGGGAATCGAACCGTGCTGCTGGCCTGCCTTGGTCTGCTTTCAAAGCCAGCGATTTAGCCCTGTGCTAAACAGCACCCTGAGGCAGCATTGCTAACCACTGCGCCACTGTGCCACCCCTAGCATAGATTCATATTAAAGGGTGAAAGCAAGTCATGGTACAGTGTAACCCCCACTGAGCAGCTGTGAAATCAGCAGCAGAGCATGGACACTCAAGGCCAAGGGAAACAATACCCTATCTGAACCATTAGAGTAAGGCATCAAACAAATCTTTGAAGTCATTTAAAAAAAAATAAAGTTGGAGTACCCAATTATATTTTTCTTATTAATGGGCAATTTAGCGGGGCCAATCCACCTACCCTGCACATCTTTGGTTTGTGGGGGTGAGACCCACGCAGACAAGGGGAGAATGTGCAAACTCCACACGGACAGTGGCCTGGGCCCAGGATCCAATCCGGGTCCTTGGTGCCGTGAGGCAGCAGTGCTAACCACTGCGCCACTGTGCCACCCATCTTTATCGCTATATCCATAACCAGTAACCTTCTCTTCTAAGCAGGGATGTCTGTGTTTCCCTGAACCTTATTAAAACAGCAAAAGACACCAAAACAGCCTGTCGTAAGTTACACAATTCATGAGAGACCCAATAGAAAATATACTGATAATCGTTTGGTAGTACAGAACTTGAATATCATTGAAAAATGACACATGTCCAAACTTTTAAATTCACGCTCATCAGGACATTTGCAAGAATACCAAATGTAAAGGGCAGAATGAGTTGTACTTAATGAGAAGAGAGTGCCGATTGGTTAGCAAGTGGACTCTGGCAGGTAGACACGTTGCCATGGAAAATGTACCAGTCAACTGCCAAGCGTTGCTAAATTCAAAACAGGCAGGTTGACGCTGATTGGTCAAGGCATTGCCCTGGGCAATGTTCAATTGAAACTGGTGCATTCGGCATGGCAACACCTCTACCATTCATATTCAGTATTGGAGGAGGTGGATTAATGCAACTGAAAAAAAGATAAAAACTCTCCGGTTGTGTGAAGGTCTGTATTTTCAGTTGAAAAATGCTGTTTCTTAGATCTTACAGCAAGATTTTTCCCAAATATTTCACAGACCTAAAACTAAGCAGCAACTCATTTATGATGCTATGAAAGTTATGCAATTTTGACTGAACTGCCACTTGACATCTGGCACAGAAATTCTATTTTTTCCAGTGATTGCCAACACTGAAGCACAGTAAATTCTGTTTCAGTCAAGTTAGGTGATAGTATGTTTTCTGGGTTGTAATCAATGAATCAATATTCTCTCTCACAGCATTTGCTATTTTCTGAAGCTCAGAGTGCAGTTTTAATAGACTCTTCGTCTATTAATCAAAGTTTACCATCAAAGTTGGGAACCACATTTAATCTTGGAATCCTTATTTCTGTCTTTTGTTACTGGGCGCGATCTACCGGCCACCTTGCGCCCGAACGGGAGTGTGACATGACCAGTAGATACCGGCAGAGCCCTCCCTCGGGCTTCCCAAATGCCGGTAGGCCTTGTAAGATCTAAGTAGATCTCACAAGGCACCGCGATCAGAATTCCACCCACAAAGGGCGGGACCCAGTCTCGAACGTTTAAATGTGCTGAAGCTGGATCTAACCGGCTTCTGGCAAACTACCAGCCTTCCCAGGGCGGCCCCCAGCCAGGTGCCATTTAGTACGATCCACCAAACGTGGGCCAGCTGGAATGGCACCTGTCTTGTCTCACAGGCCAGCGGAGGCCTCTGGATGGTGAGGGACAGGCCAGGATGGCCCCCTTACTCTTCACCTGGCACCTGGGCAACTTAGCACTGCCAGGCTGGCAGCATGGCACTGCCACCCTGAACTGGCATGGTGTGTGGGTGGCTTTGTGCAAGAACACTGCCAGGGTGCCAGGTCCAGGGTGTCTAGTTGCCAGGGTGGCATTGTCAAGGGTCGGGTCCTGAGGGAGGGCCTTGCCGATAAAAGGAGGGTTGAGGGGGGGGTATGAATGGTGGTGGCAGGAGAAGGGCATGTCTGAAGGGGCCTCTGGAAGGTCGGGAGGGTGAAGGGTGGGGGCCCAAAAGGGGGACTGCGAAAGCCTGAAAAGGGAGTGCCCTCAGTGACCCCATAGTGGGGTGTTCTTACTTGGACGGTATGGGGTAATGCCCATGAGTGTGTGTGGGGGGATGACATTGCCCACAGGTGGGGGAGGTGCGAGACCCTCAAGCTGGGCGCCGATCTGTTGCGCCTGATCAGCCCGCTCCAGTTGCCGAAATCAGGATCCATCCCGCCGTAGCGTGGCAATAAACCAATAATCACCACTTAAGCCTAATCTCCATACAAATAACGGGAGCGATCCCCTATCTAACAGCCTCTTATGATTTTTTTTAAACGTGAGCTGGCGGAAGGGCTACTGCGGGTACCCAAGGGGGTGAGTAGTCATCTTCGCTCACACGCAAGAGGCTGGGGGCACTGAATTGATGCTCTGGTGCTCAAAGAGAGTGGAGGAGCCCAGGGGGGGCCAGCCTCGGTTGAAGTGGGCTGTAGTTGGGGGTGCGGAGCGATGGGCGGGGTTGCCACCCATGGCCTCGGCTGGGGGTGGGTGGGCAGGCCAACCATGCCAACCTCTGGACCGCGTGATGCCATTCCAGGGGCGAGCCCGACCAAGGCCAGCCTACCCCACCGACCGCCCATAACACCCACTGGCTGTGGAGATCTCTGGCTGCTTGGTTGAAGGCTATTCCTAACCGAGAATTGGCAAACGCATTTAAATGAGCACCTCACCTCTCCCAAGTGGATTCTTGTGGGTAGACATTCTATGTAGCATGTGGGAGTAATTACCTAGCATCCCAATCAGACCGTAATGCCTGGACACTGTGGCTGACCACTGTGGGAAGGAACACCATCATGGACGCAACAGCCAACATACGAATACCCAGGGGCTGGGCCCCAGCACTGGGGACATTTCCGCGACCAGAGGGTGGGTGAGTGCACTGGGGAGGGAACCAGCGCCTGGTTCAGATAATGTAATGTGTGGGTGTCTGGGGTACAGGTTATGGGGTCTGGTGACCAGGGACCCCGCTGTGGCTGTGGTACATGGGCAGGGAAGTAGGATAGCAGGTGTTGTGGGAGCGATGGGGTCATGGAGGGTCCCGGAGTGAAACACACTGCTGTAGTCAGCCTCACACCTCTCCCAATTCCTTCTTCCTTACAGATATTGCACGGGATGCACGATATCTTGGACCCTGCGAAACTTGGCATCCTCCTGCTGGGAGGCCAGGTGGCCGGACGACGGAGAAGGCGGCAGCAATAGTGTCAACAGAGGCTCGAGGTGGCGGCCCATGTGCAGGGCCCCATCCCACATCCTGAGGACCCGGACGCCCATCAGGCCAGGGAGGGACCCAGAGGGGAGGCCCGCGACATCCTAAGGTGCACAGGCATCGCTGGTCTTTCGAACAGATGACGGACAGTGTGTGTCGCAGAAGAGTCCACCTCAACAAGGGGACGGTCTGGCACCTGTGACATGTCCTCACGGACTTGGCACCATGCGGAAAAGGAGGATAGCCGCTCCTGGTGGCCATCAAGGTCACTGCAACCCTGAGCTTTTACTCATCAGAATAATTCCAGGGCGTGAGCAGGGACTTTTGTTGCATCTCACAAGCTACAGTCCACAGATGTCCTTTTTGCCCGGGCAGGAAACTATATAAACCTTGACATGGCCCATGCCCAACAAGATGCCCAGAAAGCAGGATTCTCAGCCATCCCCGGGATGGCTCAGGTGCAGGGCCTAATAGATGGCACGCATTTTGCCGTGCGCACACCAGACCTGCTGTATCAACAGGAAGGGGTTCCACGCCCTGAATATCCAGCTCGTGCACAACCACCACATGAAGATCATGAAAATGCGCGCACGCTTCCTAGGGTGCATGTACGACAGCTACATCCTGGAGCAGACGGACATGCTCCGCCTCTTTGAAGACCAACCCAGGATAGTCAGTTGGCTCTTGGGGGATAAGGGGTACTCACTTAGGACCTGGCTAATAAGGCTGGTGATTGATGCAGAGACCTGATACATCGAGGCCCATGCGGCCACTAGATCTGTCATTGAACGGTGCATCGGACTCCTCAAAATGTGTTTCCAATGCCTCGACTGCTCTGGTGGTTCGCTGTGGTACACCCCCCAGAGGGTCATCCGGTGGTCTGTTGTGTCCTCCACAACCTGGCACAGAAGCGGGTCGACGTGCTGGAGGGGGAGGGGGAGGAAGAGGATGACGAAGCACCCGGAAGAAACCCACGCAGACACGGGGAGAACGTGCAGACTCTGCACAGACAGTGACCCAAGCTGGGAATCGAACCCTGGCGGTCTGAATTAACAGTGCCAACCACTGTGCTACCGTTAGTAAAGGAGTTCAGCCTCTATCCCAGTTGGCTATCACAATATTTTAGGACCCACAGATCCCAGTTGAGAAATTCTGGGGTGAGATTTGAAACAGAAATATAAACAGGATGTAAACAAAAGCAGCTTGCATTTATAGAGCAACTTCTACAGTATAACATTCTGAAGGTGTTCCACAGCAGTATAATCAGACAAAATTTGACATAACTCAAAAGGCTCCTTCAACAGCACCTTCCAAATTCACAATCTCTGCCACCTAGAAGGACAAGGGCAGCAGATGCATGGGTACACCATGAGCTGCAGGTTCCCCTCCAGGTCACGCATAATCCTGACTTGGAAATATTTCGCTTTTCCTTCATTATTATTGTGTCAAATCCTGGAACTCCCTCCTTAACAGCACAGTGGTGCACATATGACAGACGGACTGCAGCAGTTCAAGAAGGCTGCGCACCACCTTCTCAAGGGCAATTAGGGATGGGCAATAAATGCTGGCCCAGCCGGTGACACTCGTATCCAATGACAGAATGAAAAAGTGGAGCAACTAAAGGGGATAGAAGGACACATGACTAAAGTGTAATCAGAGAGGTAGATTTTACAGTACATCTTGAAGAAGGATAGACCAGTGGAGAGGTTTTGGGATGAAATTCCAGAACTTAACACCTAAGTAAATAAAGGCACATGGTGGATACTGAAGAGATCAGAATTGAAGGAGTGCAGAATTCCTGGAAGGGTGGAGGGAATGGAGAGACTTGGGGCAGGACTCTTCGATCCCCAGCTGCGTGTTTCTCACCGGGTGCCGTTTGCTGCTGGTGAGATTCTATCCTCTCGCCGCTGGCCGATGGGATTTCCCATTGAAACCACCCCACATCACTGTGAAACCCGGTGGCTGGGGCGCACTGCCAATGGGAAAAGTGAATCCCAACAATCGAGGAATTGTGGCCCTGAGCATAAGGTTAAGAATTTTAAAATGCAGGTGTTGCTGGACTGCAAGCCAACGTAGATCAGTGAACACAAAAATACTGACTTGTGAAGCCTGCTGATAACACACCAACCAGTGTCAAGGGATACCAATAGTTGACATATCTCTTCAATCTTTGCATGCAGTCTTCCGCGGAAGCTGTATGGTGTTGTCTCTGCACTATGCCCATTCATTTTCTCTGTGCCCCCTTCTGTCTGCAGGATAAAATGGCCTTTAAATTGGCAGATGCATCCAGTAAAGGTGGTGAATCAAAACGTTAAGTCAATGAGCTTGACCAGGAGGATGCAAGAGAGTAGAGAATGGCGACTTCAGACGTTTCCAATGACTGTATTGCTCCTACCATAATGCTCATGGCAAACGTTGTCCTATTGAGTAATTGTCATCTAGGAATACGCAACTTGATTATCAAATTGACTATCATTCAATGTCGATAGTGAATTTTGACTCCTTTGTAAGAATGAAAGAAAGGATTTCAAACTACAGCTAATGTCCCAAACATTAATGGTGCATCACTATCACCAGCTTCAACAACAATTGCAACTTACAACCACCAATGTGCTTTTGAAATGTAAAAAAACATCCCGAAGCAATTCAGAACATCAGGAAACAAGTGCCAAGGCAGGATGGGGTAATGTTGAGAGGGTGACCTCAAGGGGCAATGTCTAGAGAGCTCAGGTAGCTGGAAGCTGAGGTAACTGTGCAGCACGGTGGCATGGTTAGCTCTGCTACCTCACAGCTACAGGGACCTGGGTTTAATTCCAGCTTCGGGTGACTATCCGTGTGAAGTTTGCACTTTCTTTCCCGTGTCTGCGTGGGTTTCTTCCGGGTGCTCCGGTTTCCTCCCACAGTTCAAAGATGTGCTAGGTGGATTGGTCATGTTAAATTGTCCCTTAGTATCCAAAAGGTTATGTAGGGTTACAAGGTTACAGGGATAGGGTGGAGGCTGGAAGGGCCAGTGCAGACTTGATGAGCCGAATGGCCTCCTTCTGCACTGTAAGGATTCTTTAAATTACCAATGGCGAGATGAGAAAGAGGCACAGAAGGCTGGAGTTGGAGGAATGGAACATTCCCGAGGGGATATTTGAGGTAAGTGTTCATCAGACTTACTACCTCTGAGGCTGGCAGTTTTATATCAAAGCTAGCACGTGCAGTTCATGAGCTTTGCAATATATTGCACGTTTCATTTAACTACCCATTATACTGGCAATAATCAGCTTAACTACCCTAAAGCACATCTTCAGTTTAATAGCTTTCCCCTGAGCAGCAATTTGGCAACATGTGAGAGACAAGTGTGAGCCATGCACTTCACTACACTTATTGCTTGGTAACCTGCCCCATAGCATGTGCCTTCCAGCTGGTGCCAACAAAAAGTTTCAAGCGAATATCCCACACAATTAATTTTGTGAGGGCGAAAGGATATCAACCTGTGTTTTTTTTAAATCCAAGAAACATAGAATATTCCAACAGGACACAGTTAATTATGGGCCTTTGTCTATCTCTGGAACTTTACACCTAAGCAAATTTTGATTTAGTTCTTTACATATTGCCAAGTTATCATGTTAATTTGTTTAGGGCAATATGATAGACTGATCATGATAAAGATGTGAAAGCCATTAAAATCCTGTAGCATCTTCGATCTGTTTAGGTTTAATGAAGCCCCACTTATCTCGCAATATTTCCTGTTTTTTTCCTTCACTTATATTTCTCAGTTTTCTTCACACTGGCTTCCAATTTCTTTCTCAATTATTTTTACTTATTATCTTTCTCCCCTATTCGTCTCGGCCCCTTGCTCACCCATTTCTGCGGTGCCCATACTGCCAGGCAGAACAGATTGCAGGCCACCTTAAGAAGCCTGGACTGCAGGAAACCAATAATGTAGGATGGTAGAATTCCTGAATCTTCTCCCCTGCGGATCCAGGATCCATTGAACTTTATGAGATCGAACATTTCCCAGAAATTGGTGATAGAACATAGAACATAGAACATTACAGCGCAGTACAGGCCCTTCAGCCCTCGATGTTGCGCCTACCTGTGAAACCACTTTAAAGCCCATTTACACTATTCCCTTACCGTCCATATGTCTATCCAATGACCATTTGAATACCCTTAGTGTTGGCGAGTCCACTACTGTTGCAGGCAGGACATTCCACGCCTTTAATACTCTCTGAGTAAAGAACCTACCTCTGACGTCTGTCTTATATCTATCTCCCCTCAATTTAAAGCTATGTCCCCTCGTGCTAGACATCACCATCCGAGTAAAAAGGCTCTCACTGTCCACCCTATCCAATCCTCTGATCATCTTGTATGCCTCAATAAAGTCACCTCTTAACCTTCTTCTCTCTAACGAAAACAGCCTCACGTCCCTCAGCCTTCCCTCATAAGATCTTCCCTCCATACCAGGCAACATTCTGGTAAATCTCCTCTGCACCCTTTCCAATGCTTCCACATCCTTCCGATAATGCGGTGACCAGAATTGCACGCAATACTCCAAATGCGGCCGCACCAGAGTTTTGTACAGCTGCAACATGACCTCATGGCTCCGAAACTCAATCCCCTCTACCAATAAAAGCTAACACACCGTACGCCTTCTTAACAACCCTCTCAACCTGAGTGGCAACTTTCAGGGATCTATGTACATGGACACCGAGATCTCTCTGCTCATCCACACTGCCAAGAATCTTACCATTAGCCCAGTACTCTGTCTTCCTGTTATTCCTTCCAAAATGAATCACCTCACACTTTTCTGCATTAAATTCCATTTGCCACCTCTCAGCCCAGCGCTGCAGCTTATCTATGTCCCTCTGTAACTTGTAACATCCTTCCGCACTGTCCACAACTCCACTGACTTTAGTGTCATCTGCAAATTTACTCACCCATCCTTCTACGCCATCCTCCAGGTCATTTATAAAAATGACAAACAGCAGTGGCCCCAAAACAGATCCTTGTGGTACACCACTAGTAACTGGACTCCAGTCTGAACACTTCCCATCAACCACCACCCTTTGTCTTCTTCCAGCTAGTCAGTTTCTGATCCAAACTGCTAAATCTTCCTGAATCCCATGCTTCTGTATTTTCTGCAGTAGCCTACCATGGGGAACCTTATCAAACGCTTTACTGAAATCCATATACACCACATCAACTGCTTTACCCTCATCCACCTGTTTGGTCACCTTCTTAAAGAACTCAATAAGGTTTGTGAGGCACGACCTACCCTTCATGAAACCGTGTTGACTATGTCTAATCAAATTATTCCTTTCCAGATGATTATACACCCTATCTCTTATAAACCTTTCCAAGATTTTGCCCACAACAGAAGTAAGGCTCACTGGCCTATAGTTACCGGGGTTGTCTCTACTCCCCTTCTTGAACAAGGGGACAACATTTGCTATCCTCCAGTCTTCTGGCACTATTCCTGTTGACAAAGATGACTTAAAGATCAAAGCCAAAGGCTCAGCAATCTCCTCCCGAGCTTCCCAAAGAATCCTAGGATAAATCCCATCCGGCCCAGGGGACTTATCTATTTTCACCCTTTCCAGAATTGTTAACACCTCCTCCTTATGAACCTCAAGCCCTTCTAGTCTAGTAGCCTGAATCTCAGTATTCTCCTCGACAACATTGTCTTTTTCCTGTGTGAATACTGACAAAAAATATTCATTTAGCACCTCTCCTATCTCCTCGGACTCCAAGCACAACTTCCCACTACTGGTGTATAACGTCGGTTGAAGGTCCTGTGTGGTCCAATACGCCAACATCTTCATGCACAAGTTTGAACAGGACCTACTTACCGCACAGGACCTTCAACCGACGTTATACACCAGATACATCAATGACATTTTTTTCTTTTGGACCCACGGCGAAGAATCACTGAAACAACTACACGATGACATTAATAAGTTCCATCCAACCATCAGACTCACCATGGACTACTCTCCAAAATCAGTTGCATTCTTGGACACACTCGTCTCCATCAAGGACAGTCACCTCAGCACTTCGCTTTACCGCAAACCCACGGATAACCTCATGATGCTCCACTTCTCCAGCTTCCACCCTAAACACATTAAAGAAGCCATCCCCTATGGACAAGCGCTCCGTACACACAGGATCTGCTCAGACGAGGAGGAGCGTAACAGACATCTACAGACGTTGAAAGATGCCCTCGTACGAACGGGATATGGCACTCGACTCATCGATCGACAGTTCCACCGCGCCACAGCGAAAAACCGGACCGACCTCCTCAGAAGACAAACATGGGACACAACCGACAGAATATCCTTCGTCGTCCAGTACTTCCCCGGAGCGGAGAAACTACGTCATCTTCTTCACAGCCTTCAACACGTCATTGATGACGATGAACATCTTGCCAAGGTCATCCCCACACCCCCACTACTTGCCTTCAAACAACCGCGCAACCTCAAACGAACCATTGTTTGCAGCAAACTACCCAGTCTTCAGAACAGTGACCACGACACCACACAACCCTGTCATGGCAATCTCTGCAAGATGTGCCAGATCATCGACATGGATACCACTATTTCACGTGAGAACACCACCCACCAGGTACGCGGTACATACACGTGCGACTCGGCCAACGTTGTCTACCTCATAAGCTGCAGGAAAGGATGTCCCGAAGCGTGGTACATTGGCGAGACCATGCAGACGCTGCGACAACGAATGAACGGACATCGCGCAACAATCACCAGGCAGGAATGTTCCCTTCCAGTCGGGGAACACTTCAGCAGTCAAGGGCATTCAGCCTCTGATCTCCGGGTAAGTGTGCTCCAATGCGGCCTTCAGGACCCGCGACAACGCAGAATCGCCAAGCAGAAACTTATAGCCAAGTTCCGCACACATGAGTGCGGCCTCAACCGGGACCTGGGATTCATGTCGCATTACATTCATCCCCCACCATCTGGCCTGCGAAATCCTACCAACTGTCCTGGCTTGGTACAATTCACACCACTTTAACCTGGGGTACCCCATCTCTGGATCTGTAAAGATTTAATCACCTGCTAATGCTCGCATTCCTAGCATTGTTTGGCATCTTTGAATTTGTCTCTATATGTGTTTCTGGAACACACCTCTTCATTCACCTGAGGAAGGAGCAGCGCTCCGAAAGCTAATGACATCGAAACAAACCTGTTGGACTTTAACCTGGTGTTGTAAGACTTCCTGTTTCTAACCTCAGCCCATACTACCTCAATTGACGAGTCTTCATCAAACGCCCTTTCTGCCACCGTAATACTGTCCTTGACTAACAATGCCACCCCTCCCCCTCTTTTACCACCTTCCCTGAGCTTACTGAAATATCTAAATCCCGGCACCTGCAACAACCATTCCTGTCCCTGCTCTATCCATGTCTCCGAAATGGCCACAACATCGAAGTCCCAGGTACCAACCCATGCGCAAGTTCACCCACCTTATTCCGGATGCTCCTGGCATTGAAGAAGACACACTTTAAACCACATTCCTGCCTGCCGGTACACTCCTGCAACTTTAAAACCTTACTCATGACCTCACTACTCTCAACCTCCTGTATACTGGAGCTACAATTCAGGTTCCCAAGCCCCTGCTGAACTAGTTGAAACCCCCCCCGAAGAGCATTAGCATGGCACTGTTTCATGCTTTAGGAAAGAACAGAGTGGACCATTCGGACAGCTCTGTTTAATTACATGATGACTGATCTGTAACATCTCCATTGATTTGCCTTTGCTCCATATCCCTTACCCAAGAAAAATCTATTTTGTTGCCAACCATCATCAGTTTTTGTACAAAGTAACAACTCACTGAATAAATGATGCGTCTATTGCCAATAACAAATAGTCTTCCCAAGGCATAATGAACAGCTTGAATATCATGGTTTAGAATCTACTGTTGTTGCACTATTCAAGGATTAACCATGGCCAACTGAAAGTGTTAGGAAATTTCTCCCCTCATTGATTGGATAGCATTAGAGTAAATCGTATGGTATCTTTACCATTATGCAACACTGAGCGAGTGCTGCATTGTAGAATTAGACACCTATTAGTTCCCAAACATCAATTTTCTGCTTTATTGACTTCAACTTGAAGGAACATCAGGCATGGCTTATAACTGAGGATAATTCAATTTCACCATCTTACACTGTTGTACAAAGTTGAAATTCCCACTTATTTGGTCACTTAGTATCAGACTGGTTTGGTGTTGGATACCATTGCCTCTGACAGCTAAACACCATGGGCTACTTCCCTGCTTTTAGAAGAAGATGGTTTGTAATAAAACAGTGAAAAGTAGAACTAAAGCTGGTCCTTATCTGAGCAGACCACCCTAACTATCATAACAACAAGAAAATAGGGGAAAGTGACGTTGGAGGACTGTGGATTGCCCATGGCAAGTACTATTATGTTCTTATTAATGCTTTGACACACAGAAATACACTTATTCGCAAAAAAAATCAGACATAGCATATTAAAAAGGCCAGTTGTTTGGATTCTTGAAACTAGCATTTTGACACAGGTTAAGTTTATCTTTTGAACAGGCTGGGAAGAACAGATTGATGCCACAGCCGGAGTCCCTGAATAAGGCAGCACTCTGTCTCTCTCTCTCTATATATATATCTACCCTTGCCAAGCATCCGCACAGCTAGACTCTGCCCATTGAACTGCACTGGAGGATGTAAATGGTGATCTTGAGAAGACAACACATGGTGTCTAGGTGAGAAGAGGCAAGTGGTGCTGGCAGATGATAATCATGCATTTGCTGCCCTGAAGGAGATTACAGACTGAACAGGATCATCCACAGGGATTATTTGAGTTATTGCAAAGAACTGTGTAGGGGTCTGATGACGACCCAGGAACTCTCCAGTCGGGTCTGTCATGAATAAATGGCTGGAAATACTCAGCAGGTCTGGCAGCATCTATGGAGAGAGAAACAGAGTTAATTTTTCCACTTCAAATATGGGTCTCCTTCAGAACTGTGTTCAGAACTATGTTTGATTCAAAGTGTTAACTCTGTTTTTTTCTGCACAGATATTGCCGGGCCTGTTTAATACTTCCAGAACTTTCTGTTTTTATTATGTATTTCCAGCATCACCAGTATTTTACTTTGATTTACGAATAAATAGCTGTCTGCATTGTTATTTATCACAGAGCCAGTGGAAACTCAAAGGGCATTTGCAGTGGACCCTTTGGTTTCCTACGTTTTAAGCACAGTTGGAACATATCTCACTTCACTGCTACGATACAGGCCCTGGACCCCAAACTATAAGAAACTCTCTTGTGCTGCTTCAAAATGTTGGGTGACTGGATTAGGGCTGGGATTCAGGCATCTCATTGCTGTCAATAGGTCTGCTGTAATGGGATGATCGGAGTAAGAATCCTGAGGTTGCATTCTTTCATAGATTTCATAGAATTTACAGTGCAGAAGGAGGCCATTCAGCCCATCGAGTCTGCACCGGCTCCTGGAAAGAGCACCATACCCAAGGTCAACACCTCCACCCTATCCCCATAACCCAGTAACCCCACCCAACACTAAGGGCAATTTTGAACACTAAGGGCAATTTATCATGGCCAATCCACCTAACCTGCATATCTTTGGACTGTGGGAGGAAACCGGAGCACCCGGAGAAAACCCACGCACACACGGGGAGGATGTGCAGACTCCGCACAGACAGTGACCCAAGCTGGAATCGAACCTGGGACCCTGGAGCTGTGAAGCAATTGTGCTATCCACAAGGCTACCGTGCTGCCTCAAGACAATGCAACATCCAAACCACCTTGCACCCTTGTATAAGTGACTGTAGTTATGCCAGAGTTGTCGTGTTATTCACCCTGGGGGGTAACATGGACTGCAATAGGATGCAGATGAACAGTAAAGCATACACCAAACGTAGGCGTTGGTTTAATACGATTTATTGAACTTCTGTAACAATGCACACGTAGGCTGTGGATTAACACTCTACTACTCTAAGTGTACTAACTCTAGCTTACTAGACCAGGCTAGCTCAGATCCACGTGTGGAAGGTGCTGACTGATATATACACCCTGACTGTCACTACAGTTGTCACCAGGGAAAGAGGCGGAGTGCTGATGCCGCGTGTGTTTTATAGTTGGAAGCCCCCCTATGGTGTTCTGTCTGGTGATTGGTTGTGTTCTGTCCTGTATGTTGATTGGCTAACCTGGGTGTCTGTCACTGCCTGTTTTTACCTCATGGTGTGCATGGGTGCATATTGTGACATCCCCCCTTTTTTAAAAAAAAATTGTCGGTTGCTTAGAGCATATACGACACATTTACAGATACAACTATTTACAGCAAATGGCGAGTGAATGCCTATGTACATGTAAGGTGTCAAGCGTGCAGATACAGAACAGTATGTACACAGGAAATATTTATAGGTCCAATCTCTGGGGCTGGTGTCGGATCCTTATTGACCACCTGAGAGGTGGAGGTGGCGACGACGGCACCTTGACAGGCGGGATTGCAGCCAGATTGGTGGCCTCGTGGAGTGAGGTGTCCGGAAAGGGCAGAACGACAGCTGGGAACGTGAGATCCGGTGGCGGGCAGGCAAGTTTGCGTAATGCCCTTCTGTTGCACCTGACAATGGATTCATCAGCCATGTGAACCACGAACGACCTGGGAACAGCCTGTCGAAGAACAACAGCTAGAGCTGACCAGCCTCCACCAGGCAACTTGATGCGAACAGCATCTTCCGGAAAGAGCACAGGTAAATCAGTAACATGAGCATCGTATGTCAGCTTTTGCCGGTTTCTGAGTTGCTGCACCTTTTACAGCACTGGGAGGTGATCCAGGTCAGGTAAATGAATGGCCGGAACAGTCGTCCGCAGGTCACGATTCATAAGGAGTTGTGCCGGTGACATACCAGTGGACAGAGGGGTTGCCCTGTATGCCAGGAGCGCAAGGTTAAAGTCAGAAGCTGAGTCCGCAGCCTTGCAGAGCAGTTGCTTCACGATATGGACCCCTTTTTTAACCTTCCCGTTAGATTGCGGGTAATGCGGGCACGAGGTAATGTGCTTGAACTGGTACAGCTTTGCGAAGTTGGACCACTCTTGGCTGTAGAAGCAGGGACCATTGTCGGTCATGACCGTCAGCGGAATACCATGCCTGGCATGTCTCCTTGCAGGCCTTGATGACAGTCCTTGATGTGAGGTCGGACAGTTTCACCACTTCGGGTTAACTCAAGAAGTAGTCAATTATAAGCACGTAATCACGCCCATTGGCGTAAAAAAGGTCGATTCCCACCTCAGACCATGGAGTGGTCACGATCGCGTGTTGCTGGGGTTTTCCTTTGGGCTGAGCAGGAAACGCTGGCAAGACGCACAATTGAGGACCATGTTGGATATGTCCTCGTTGATGCCAGGCCAATAGACAGCCTGCTGAGCCCTGCGCCTGCATTTCTCGATACCGAGGTGTCCCTCGTGGATCTGTTTGAGCACTAAGCTCTGGAGGCTACGAGGAATAACAATACGATCCAGCTTGAGGAGGATCCCCTCGACAACTGTTAGGTGATCCTTGACATTAAAGAACTGGGGGCATTGCCCTTTCTGCCAACCATTTGCAAGGTGATGTATGACCCGCTGCAGAAGAGGGTCCTTGGCAGTCTCTTCTCGAATGTTGACGACTCGTTCGTCTGAGGCCGGGAGGTTGCTGGCACACAGTTGCACCTGTGCCTCAATTTGGCGGATGAAGTCGACTTGTTCACAGGGCGAGATGATGGCGTGAGACAGGGCATCCGCAAAGATTAGCTCCTTGCCCGGTGTGTAAACCAATTCGAAATCATACCCGCGGAGTCGAAGGAGAATGCGCTGAAGTCTGGGCGTCATGTTATTCAAGTCCTTGTGAATGATATGGACTAGGGGGTCTGTGGTCAGTCTCTACTGTGAAGGTTGGTAGACCGTAGACGTAATCATGGAACTTTACAATACCGGTGAGGAGGCCCAGGCACTCTTTCTCTATCTGAGCATACCTTGCTCATTGGGAGTCATGGCCCTGGACACATAGGCCACTGGAGACCAGGACAAGGAGTCATCCTTCTGGAGGAGCACCACACCAATGCCGTTCTGGCTGGCATCCGTGGAGATTTTTGTCTCCTGCTCTGCTTTGTTTCCACCTTGGCGTGGAAAAACACTAGTACCGGAGCAATGGTGAGCTTTGCCTTTAACTCGAGCCACTCTGCTTGATGTGTGGGTAGCCACTGAAAGGCAGCGGACTTCTTCACCAGATGCCTGAGAGCCGTGGTGTGTGATGCGAGGTTGGGAATGAACTTTCCCAAGAAGTTAACCATACCCAGGAAGCGGAGTACTGCCTTTTTGTCTTCCGGGGTCCTCATGGTGTTGATGGCCTTGACTTTGTCCGAGTCCAGTTGCACGCCCTGCTGGGATATTTGATCACCCAAAACCTTGATTGATGACATGTCAAAGGAGCATTTGGCCTTGTTCAACTTGAGGCCGTTGGCATGTATGCGTCTAAAGACTTGTTGGAGATGAGATATGTGTTCCTCTGGGGTCGCGGACCATATAATGACATCATCAACATAAACCCACACACCCTCAATGCCCTCCAGAATCTGTTTCATGATCCTGTGAAAGATTTCAGAGGCTGAAACAATGCCAAACGGCATGCCGTTCTAACAGTACCTTCCAAAAGGCGTATTAAACGTGCAGAGCTTCCTGCTGGACTCGTCCAGTTGTATCTGCCAGAGGCCACGCAATGCATCCAGCTTCGTGAAGAATTTGGCATGTGCCATCTCACTGGTTAGCTCCTCCCGCTTCGGGATCAGGTAGTGTTCCCACATTATGTTTCGGTTACAAATCCTTGGGATCTATACATATGCGCAGTTCTCCAGAGGGCTTCTTCACACAGACCATCGAGCTGACCCAGTCAGTCGGTTCCGTCCCTTTAGAGATTATACCCCGGTCTTGGAGCTCCTGCAAGTACGCCTTTAAACGGTCCTTCAGAGGAGCCGGCACCCGGCGTGGTGCATGGATCAAAGGCATGGCATCAGGCCTGAGTAAGATTTTGTAGCGGTAGGGCAGCGTGCCCATCCCACTGAACACATCCAGGCATTGTGACAGGATTTTGTCAATGTCAGCCTGAAGATTCATGTTGGCAGAGGACATGGCATATACGCACTGGACGAGATTGAGTAGCTTGCATGCATGGGCACCAAGCAGGGAAGCCTTGTCAGGCTTGACGATTTTGAATCGCAGTGTGGCTTTGATGACCTTGTTGGGGACATGCAGGTGACAACACCCTAACGCAATAATGCCATTGCCATTATAATCAAGCAGCTGGCAGGCCGGCGGAAGAATTTTTTGGCTGCCTTTGGATGCGAGCAAGATCTGCTTGAGATATGAGATTAGCTGAAGCACCAGTGTCCAGCTTGAACCGGATGCTGCATTGGTTGACATGTACAACAGCACGCCATTTGTCCGCAGAATCCATGTTGAGGATGGTAGGCGTGCTGCTGAATTTGAGGAAGCCTTGTCATAAGTGGTAATGATGCCCACACGATATTGGTGTCATAATATACACCAGTATGATACCCTCAATTCTATAATGTCAGAGATGATCTGGCAGTAGTAGACGGGGTTCTTCTAAAACTGGACCGCATTGTCATCCCGCATAGCTTGCGCCAGCTTGTCCTGGAACAACTACACCTTGGCGTGGAAAAGTGCGGCCGACAGGCCCGAGAGGCAGTGTACTGGCCCGGCATTAATGAGGACATAGCCAACACAGTGCTCAACTGCCCCACTTGTCAGCGCTTCCAGCCGGCCCAACCACGTGAGACCTTGCAGCCCCATGAGTTGGTCACGTCACCATGGACCAAGGTGGGCATCAACCTGTTCCATGTGCTGGGTAGAGACTATGTCCTGATCGTGGACTACTTTTCAAATTACCCAGCGGTGATACGGTTGCACAACCTCATCTCGTCTGCAGTCTTTCGTGCATGTAAAGAAACCTTTGCTTGGCACGGCATCCCGCTCACGGTTATGTTGGACAATGGCCCCTGCTTTGCCAGCCAAGAATAGTTCAACTTTGCCAGGCGGTACAATTTTGTCCATGTGCCGTCCAGTCCCCTGTACCCCCAATCCCACGGCAAAGCAGAGAAGGGAGTACATATCGTCAAACGGCTCCTATGCAAGGCTGCCGATGCTGGGTCTGATTCCTACCTTGCCTTGCTGGCCTATCGCTCCGCCCCACTGTCCACTGGCCTGTCGCCAGCCCAGTTACTCATGAGTCGCACCCTGAGGATGACGGTGCCGTCCATCCATGTCCCAGACCTCGACCACATTCCGGTCCTTCGACGGATGCTGCTGTCTCGTGCACAGCACAAGGCGGCTCATGACTCCCGTGCAGCTGATCTTCCTGCTCTGGCTCCAGATGACAACATCCGCGTCCATCTTCCAGATGGTGGCTGGTCTGCAACCGCTGTTGCCCTTCGGCAGGTGGCCCCCTGCTCGTTCCTGGTTCGTCTACCGGATGGCTCTATTCTGAGCCACAATCGACGCGCCCTTCGTCTTGTTCCAAGCTCGCCACGTGATCCTCCAGTGTCGCCTCGCCCTCCTGCTGACCCTGCCACGGACTCTGCAGAGCTCCCTGTCACTCTGCCTCCCCCGACTCTGACACAGTCCAGCCCGCTCCTGAACCAGCGGCTCTCGACCCACCCTTGAGGCGGTCAACCAGAATTTGTCGCCCACCTCAGAGACTTAATTTATGAACTTTTCAAATTTATCGACTCTCTGAATTGTTTTGTTGCTTTGTTTGATTGTTTCCCTGGTTTGTATTTAGTGTTGATCTCATTACTCTTATTGCATACTGCTTCTCTGCACCAGACACCTTCCCATGTAAATAGCTTAGTTCTCACGTACGTAGTCCTGTAAAATGTCTTTGCACCCCACACGTAGTTAGGAACATTCTCACCACACATTATTTATTGCCACACACATACATTTTTTATAAAAGGGGGGATGTCATAATATACACCAGTATATCATGGTGCAGATACACACACACTGATGGACACACAGCAGGACCAATCAACACACACAACACCGCAGCCAATCACCAGTTAGAGCACACGCACTAAAAAGAAAGAGGGCATCAGAGTTCCCGCTCATTCGGGATGCAGCCTCCTACAAGGACAGAGCTTACAGCTTACAGCACAGGTCTTCACCATGTGCTGAGTGCATAGACTGGTTAGGACAGGCATAGGTCTTTAGTTTAATCTAACATCGTGTTAACCCACAGTGAAAATATGTTCAACAGTTTCTAACTTAATAAAATAGTGTTGCACTATTTTAAGTGTTGGTGGCCTGTATGTGTTCCATGGATCCAGAACACCCAACACATCAATGGGGACTCCAGGCAGTCATCCTCTGGATCCGTGGTGTTACCAGGTTCCGAATCCAGCAGCCCTTGCTGCATACTTCAAATGCGTTTGTGTTGGAACTGGGATCGCTGGCCCACGATCGGAGGTGCAGACCTGCACAAGGCTGTATAATGGCCAGGCTTCCCACAATTTAAACATCGCCTGCCTCTTGCAGGGCATTGCTGCTTTAAGTGGGCGGTGCCGCAGTTCGGGCACGTCATGACATTGACGTCGTAACACTCCGTGCGTCGTCGCACATGCGCAGTGCGGTCAGCCGCCGCTCGCACCTGCGCAGTGTGTTCTTTGGCCGCTTCGTGGTGCGCATGCATGGGACCCCGGGAAAAGCGCGCAAAATGGCCACCTTCATCGATGCTAAGGCGCCGCATTTGGGCGATGGCCTGTATAATCTCTGCCTCGTGGGAGGCAAGTTGGTCCTGTTCTGCCAATTTGATGCGGGAGTAGCGACTTTTCGCCTGTTCATGCACTTTACATGTCTCGATGGCTACTGGCAGGGTCATATTTTTTATCTTTAGGAGCTGCTCCCGCAGGGCATCGGAGTGGACACCAAACACGATCTGATCCCTAATGAGGGAATCAGCGGTGTCACCGTAGTTGCAGGATTGGGCTAATATGCGGAGATGAGTTAGAAAGGATTGGAAAGGCTCATCCTTACCCTGAAGGCATTGTTGGAAGACATAGCGCTCAAAGCTCTCGTTCGTTTCGACTTCACAGTGACTGTTGAATTTGGTTAACGTGGTCTGGAACTTGGTCTTGTACTCACCGTCGGCAAAAGTGAGCAAATTGAAGATTTGGGTGGCCTGGTCCCCTGCAGTCGATAGGAGCAGCACAATTTTTCTGACATCGGATGCATCCTCGAGGCCCGAGGCCTCAATGTATAGACTGAATTTCTGCTTGAAGACCCGCCAGTTGGCACCGAGGTTTCCGGAGATCCGGAGCTGTGGAGGGGCCTGGATCTTCCCCATGCCGCTGGAAGGCACTTACTGGTTGTCACTGGATTATTCAAGGTAAATTACTTAGATGAATTAGACTCCTGGTATCATGTCGTGTTATTCATCCTGGGACCGCAACAGGATGCAGATGAACTGTAAAGCATACGCCAAACATAGGCGTTGGTTCAATAAGATTTATTGAACTTCTGTAGCAATGCACACAGCTGGCTGTGGGTTGACACTCTACTACTCTAAGTATACTAACTCGAAATAACTAGACCAGACTAGCTCTGATCCACGTGTAGAAGGTGCTGACTGATATATACACCCTGACTGTCACTACAGTTGTCACCAGTGGAAAGAGGCGGAGTGCTGATGCCTCGTGTGTTTTATAGTTGGAAGTCCCCCTCTGGTGTTCTGTCTGGTGATTGGTTGTGTTCTGTCCTGTATGTTGATTGGCTAACCTGGGTGTCTGTCACTGCCTGCTTTTACCTCATGATATGCATGGGTGCATATTATGACAAGAGTCTGAACAGATTTGATCAGCAGCAGATTAGCCTCTTGGCATAAAAATTGAGCAATTGACAAGAACAGGTGAAGACTTGAGGAAAGTAATGTTGTATTCAATCCACTAATCTACTTGGACATCCAGAGTGCTGCTGTGAGAACATGCTGATAAGATTCATTATTGAGCTTCATGGTTGTATGGGCATTATATCTATGCACTGCTTTGATGCGTGGCTGTGGCACAGGTTTCATTGTAAAGGGTTTCTCAGGAACTGTTTTCCCAGTTTACCCTTTGGCTTTGTGTAAGTCTGACACGGCTGATTGCTTTAAGTGCCTGGGAAGTGGTCATTAGTGGCACGTAATGTTTCTGGTGGTCGCTGACCAGCATTGCATTGATGGAAATGAATTCCTTTCCGTTGGTACGGGTCAATATTTTAGGACAATCAGCACGCTTCAGGGTATTGGAAAGCCCAGTCATGTTGCCGTTGCTAGCCAGCGGAGGGAGAAGATGAAGTTGTTAGGTTTCCTGAAAATAAAATCAGTGACTCATTGAACGAACATGGCCAATTCTGCTAACATTCCCAAGGCCAGCCTATGAGGACAAGATAGCATAGAAAATGAGGTGGATGGCTAGCTTTGCAGCAAGTGGTGATGCCGCCCCCATCTGCAGAGCTATCTGCCTGCTGTCTTCAAGTAAAAAAGTTAATACGGTAACCATTTCCCCCTCAGCCTGCAGTCTCTGCAAGGATTCCTGTTTTGTCACTGTAGGTAGATGGTCTTGTAGATGAAATGGGTGGCATAGCGATGAGTCTTTCAGTGCCAAGGAAGAGTCATATTGTACTCGAAACGTTAACTCTGCTTCTCTCTCCATAAATGTTGCCAGACCTGCTGAGTTTCTTCCCAGCACTTGCTACTTTTCTTACAGCTTTGGTGCTACCTGATATCTTCAGCAATGCTTCTCTGCTAAAACCTATCCTCCTTGATTAAGCTGTGTGAGCAAGGAAAGCGATCCCCATTTCCTGTTACCAAAAACTCAGAGATATTTTAGTTTCTTTCAGAACCTTGACAAGGGAGAGCCAGCCTCAGCTGAAATACCCATATCTCATGACCAGGAAGCATACAGTGCAACTGCAGTACATGAAGCCTGAAATTTGGAGGGCGAGCCCCTTGAATTCAAATCATCCACGAATCACCAAGCCTAATACATGTTTTGAAACCTATAACATACAACACTCTTAAAACTTACACAGGCTGCTCAGATCAAGCAGAAACTGAGCAGGAAGTGTGCAATCTGATGATCTCCCAACGTCCCTGAATAGTTTTGCTGAATTGCTGCAATTTGAGGGCTAATTTGTAAACAGGAACACATGCACAGAGGCATATTCACAGCTTTCTGACTCCTGATCAAGCTGGACCAGATAGGTGGAAACACGTTAAATTGCACATGAAGTTTGCATTAAAAGACTATGAGGCAGATGTGACTATGCGATTTAAAATACTGTAACGGAACGTGCTGGTTGCTTCAGGGAAGTAACATGATTAATAACTATAAACTTGACAGTTGTCATCTCTGTTCAATTTGACTATAATGGTTGATCAGAATGCAAAGGAAGAAATGTCCAATCTGCCATTTGGGTGGATTATAACCAGATTCAGTTCTCTTAAATTCTTCATTAGATGGAGAGATTGATTTGTGCAAACTAAACCAAATGGCCAAGTTAGCTCATTTTTAGAAAATTATTCATTCCTGGGATGTGGGGGTCGCTGACTAGGCCAGCATTTATTGCCCATCCCGAATTACACTGGTGGTGAGCTGCTTTCCTCAACTGCTGTAATTCATGTGGTATAGGTACAGGCACTGTTAGGGAGCAAGTTATTTATTTTTTAACTTTAGAGTATCTAATTATTTTTCTCCAATTAAGGGGCAATTTAGCACGGCCAATCCACCTACCCTGCCCATCTTTGGGTTGTGGGGGTGAGACCCACGCAGACGCGGGGAGAATGTGCAAACTCCTGGGAGGAAGTTATTTTTTAATATCAATTTAGAGTTCCCAATTTTTTTTTCCAGTTAAGGGGCAGTTTCGCGTGGCCACTCCACCTACCCTGCACATCTTTTTGGGAGAGACGAAGTTTCATGATTTTGAACCAGCAACAGTGAAGGAATGGCAATATATTTCAAAGTCCATTGCAGCATAAATCGAAAACCTTCAGAAAAACGTGCAAATTAAATTAAAATATCATTTAGAGGGCTGATGATGCACTCTAGCCCCTGCGGTGCTCACTGGTCATAGAAGGCCTCAAGCCTGCTGTTAGAGAGACCTGCTGATAGTCACTGGCTGAGGGATTCTCCGTTGGCGGGATCCTCTGCTTTGATGGTAGTGCACACATGCCCACGGCGATCCCGACGGTGTGGGATAGACACAATGGAAAAAGCATTGGCCGGCTGCCAGAACGGAGGATCCCACTGTTGATGGGGGCGCGACGCACTGGAAGTCGGGGCTGGTGGGACAGAGATAATAATATATGATAATAAAAATATTGCTTTGACCAATCCGAGGATGAGGCCACCCAATTTGTTATGATTCTGCATGAGATATCCCTACATTATTAGGCTTCCAGGTGGTGAAGGATGAACTTGCTTCCCTTCAGACATGTTTTTGAGAATAAATTGACATGGGAGGGTATCTGGACATGTGAGGGGGGTGGGGGGTAAGTACGGACATGACGGGGTGATCCAGTAATTGGAGGGGACTTCGAATATCAGACGGCAGCAGGATCAGAGGTCCAGACATCGGAGGGAGGGAGGGGGGGCGGAAATCGGGATAGGGTGTCAAGTCGGCAATTGTTGTTTGGGTCGGGTGGGATGTCATTCAGGTTAGGGGGGTTATTAGGATAAGGGGTGCCAGGGGGTTGGGTCAAGGGTATGTCATTAGGGAGGTTGGGGAGGGTCAGTTGATGTGGGGTGTCATTCAGGTTACGGGGGGGCTTGGTTCGAGGTGGTGTTGGGTTGGAAAGTGTCTGGTTGGGCAGGGACCAGGTTGGGGTTGGGTACAGGACGGGGATGGGGTTGGGTCGATGTGTAGGGATTCCTTTGCGGGTGAGTGGTGGGGGATGCGGAAGACGTGGGGTGGTTAGTTGCGGGGATGTGGGGGATGTACCATGTGGGGTTTGGTCTGAGTGTTTAATCTTATATTAGAAGTGGTTTTTTTTCTTCTAACACTTTCAGAGTAACTGTGAGTGTAAAACAGGCAGAACCATGTAAAGTTAGCGATTTAAATCACTTTGTCGGATGGTTCCCAGCTTCGACCAATTGTCCAGGGGAACTTATCTCTTCTGGTCAATTGTTGAGTAAACCCTTACATGAGGACTTCCAAGAGGGATTCCCTTGCACATCTTGAGGTAAGCCCCAAATATGACACTGAGGAGGCAGGAAGTCGTGGCTCTGTTAGAAAATAACTGCGTGCACTTTCCTTGTCGACCCAAATTCTTCCCTTGATTTGCAAATAAACGCTGCAATGATATCAGGAAACAAAACAAACATTTGACAGGTATTTGCCCTCGACTTGACTTTCTACCAGCAACCAATTTAAAGCCTTTCATCTCAGATTTATAAACAAAATATTTCAACGCAGACTTTAGATGCAGAAACAAAAAGCTGTGCCTTTTCAAATCACACACCAGGATCACAACATTGCCAATGTAAATGCCTCCTCTTTGTGAATGGGAGGAGTGACAAGACTTTAGAGTCAAGCTTAAATAAGACTTTCGAGGTTTTCAACGTTATATAAAAGGAAGCCGGTGAACATTATAAATCATTGTGGAGCAGTTAGCCAATCAAATTGCTCATTTCAGATCTCCGGAGTCCTTGTAATACAACTGAGAGCGGTCGGAGGGAAATTATAAGCTCTCTCACGTTCCAGCACTAACAAACTGCTGGGACATTTTGCCAATACTAATGTGTGGGAGCAGGGGATGGAGAAGCCAGTTAGAGCTTGCCAGAGTCCTGCTTCCTTTGAATCCTGATCAACCATTACATGGGAATTCAGCATTGATTAAAACTGATTCGAGGCTTTATTCTTTTTTTTAAAAAAACCATTTATATTTACCAATGAATCCGTTATGCTGTTGCTGAGCCCCTGCTATACTGTCAGCATAACATGAATGAGAGAAAAGTCAAGCTCATCTCTGTATCATGTAATTTAGTGTTTTAAGGCTCAGCTTTGTTTTTGACAGTGAGAGCTCATGACAGACAGCCAGGAAGATTTTTTTTCCCCTCTGCGGCAGGGCAGAGAGTGGGGGGTTGCAGAGAGAGAGTGTGTGACAAAACGAAGGCTACAGAGGTTTCAGCTAATTCGCCTGCAACATTCTCTGACAGATTTATCTTCGATGCAATGACAATTTTTAAAGGTATGCCTGTTTAAAATGGAAAATCCTAAATGAAATCATTCATAATATACGTGTGTTACCCATAAATGCTCTTTGAGCATATCTAGCAAAATTATAGTTCATGTTCAGCAGAGAATATTCATTGAAAGTTTCCTTCACATTCTGGAACAACAACAGCTCAGACAGAAACTGTGTGCAGCAGCTCCCACACACCAGACTGTCATTCTGAAGCTCATTATGGGATTGTTATAATGCAGACACCATTTATTCCTAGCAGCTGCTTTCGAGAAGTGCAAGGTGGCAGCACTGAGTTATCATAGCTTAAATCACATTAAACATCAGTAATGTGAAAGGCATTTGAGCAACAACAATGAAAACGATAACAGTACTGAACACTGAAGTTTCCATCCACTTATTTGCCAAACAAGTGATTTGAACACTATTAATATCAACTGGGAACTTGTCCTTTTAAAGGCTGTGGATGCTGTCTAGGTTGATAAAAGCTGGAAAGCTGAGAGGAAACATTCGCCATGATCATCATAAAAATAACAATCTTTATTATTGTCATGTAGACTTACATTAACTCTAAAATGTGGTTCCTGTGAAAAGCCCCTAGTCGCCACATTCCGACGTCTGTTCGGGTACACAGAGGGAGAATTCAGAATGCCCAATTCACCTAACAGAACGTCTTTCGGGACTTGTGGGAGGAGACCGGAGTATCCGGAGGAAACCCATCCAGACACAGGGAGAACGTGCAGACTCCGCACAGCCAGTAACCCAAGTGGGAATCGAACCTGGGACACTGGCGCTGTGAAGCAACAGTGCTAACCACTGTGCTACCATGGCACCCGACAGCCAGTCATTTTCAAGGCAAAGTTCTTCAGCAGGAAAACTGAAGAGAAGATCAAGGAAGTTGGTGGAGCCACTGGATTGATGCCATAAATTTTATAATTGGGTATACAAATAAAATACAGTCACCGTAGAAACATACATAGGTGCAACATGATGGCAAAAGCGTTTTGCTTGAGTCAGCTCCTGATCCAAGCATGAACCATCACGTTGTTGATAATCGTTCATTTCAACTAACATTTCAACAGTTCACAAACCAGAGCGTCTGTTACCCATTTGCCCACAAAAGAACAGTGACTACCCTTCAAAAGTAGTTCATAGTATATAAAGAGCTTTGGATGTCCCAAGGACGTGAAAGTTGCAATGTAATGTCTGCCTGAACTGACTGTCACAATTTGGCAGAGTGCCTCATCACCAGAACTTTCAAACAAGCACAAGACATACCTTGGCTGGTGGTGAGAAGAGCCCTCCCAGTCAGCTCCTTCCTGCACACCCAGAGTCCCACCTTCTCTGCATGGTGCTCTGGAGCTGGCTCTGGTGGGGAAGGGGCTGTTGTCCTTCTCCTTGTGGAATTTGCCTTTGCAAAGCGTATCTGGATAAAGATACAATGGTTTTGGTCGAGGTTCATCCTGAGCAGCTCCATGATGACACGGAGGTTAGCACTGTTGCTTCACAGCGCCAGAGACCTGGGTTCGACTCCCGGCTTGGGTCACAGTCTGTGTGGAGTCTGTACGTTCTCCCCGTGCCTGCGTGGGTTTCCTCCGGGTGCTCCTGTTTCCTCCCCCAGTCCAAAAATGTGCAGGTTAGGTGGATTGGCCATGCTAAATTGCACTTTGTGTCCAAAAAAGGATGGGTTGTGTTACTGGGTTACAAGGATAGGGCATGGCTTAGGTAGGGTGCTCTTTCCAAGGGTCGGTGCAGACTCGATGAGCCGATTGGCCTCCTTCTACACTTTAAATTCTATGATTCTATGACACTTCATTCTGTGCTCTGCAGGCTGTTCCCAGGGATTCAAGCCAAGATAAATATCAACAGAACCATCAGCTCAGTGAAAGACATTCTTCGTCTACCCAAAACCACGCACATTCCAGGTCCAGGACTACTTGTTGAGGAATGCACTGAAGTTTGGTGCTGTTGCCACAAAGCTGCAAAGGGGAATGACCCTTCAAGTAGATTACAGTGAGGTTGTAAACTGGAAAACCCTTGGGCTGTCTGTCTGATTTGTAATGAACATAGTAAATATTGACTGCCATTGTAAAAGCAGTGAGTAGCAAACAATATTGAATTAAACTGATTTGTTTTGCACTTTGTATAATGTCAACTTTGAATGATATCTTGTAATGTACTTTTATAAATTTCATGAATAAAGTATACTTTTACAGAAAAATAGTTACTCTGCTGCCAAAATGATCAATTTCACTAGATTAACATTTCATTAATACCAAATACAATTCCAAATTAATTTCAAAGCAATTAATATAGCCAACAACCCAATTTTTTTATATTTTACCTCAATAAAGCTTCTTGGCTGTATTTTTGTTATCAGATTAATTTAATTAATTAAGAGGAAAGAATCAATTTAAATCACATTAAGTGAATTGTACATTATTTCATACAAGTAGCCAACAGCCTCTTGCAGTTAATTTTACCACAGGATTTAAAAAAATAATTGGAATTAATTTACTTTTATTTCTACAGGAATGCAATTTGTCTTTTATCTGAGGTATAAGGGATAATTTATTTCTCCAAGTTACACTCCTCAGGAAAAAAGACCTGATTACACAGAATAAGATTTAATTCAATACTGGTCCGTTGCAAATAATAAATTTTCAAAGAAGAGGTGTTATTCCCCCAATTGAGTAAAACCAGCTCACAGCAATAACTGGCACACAAATCCACACTCCACCAAGGTGAACAGCATGCTCAAAGTGACTACCCATAAAATGGAGTTGGACTCAGCAAATGGACAGGAATATTTCAATGCATCTGGTCTGAGGAGCACTTGCATCGGCGACTACAATCACTTTATCTGAAAATGCAAAAAGACAAGGTGAAATGGAAAATTTAGTCACCAAGCCAGAAAGCACAGACACAACTTTTGGATGGCAATTTGTGAAGGAGGATTTTACTGAAAGGATATAATTATTGCTACAAGATTATAAGAATCTTGTATCAACTAAAATATACAGACAAGGTAGGAAAGAAGGTTTTATAGATTGACAATTTGGGCAGGGTTCCCCCTGCTGTGCTTGTAACTCACTAACTTTCACACATTCACTTTGGTGTTTGGAAGACTAAGGGCTTGTGACTGCAGGAGGAATACTTTAGCTGTCAGTTTTCAAACAGTTGAAGCATATTTATATATTCAACGCTCAATCATAACATTTTACAGAACTGGAAGAGGTTGTTCATCTCACCATACCTAAACCAGCTCTCGTGTGTCCATTCAGTTACAGTTCACTGTTCTTTCTTCAAACCCTTTTAAAATGTTCCTGCTTTCAAATATTCATGTTGCTATCCTTTCTGGCGTAAATGACTGGGAGAAAATAACCAATATTCCGTGGGCTCATTTGTGGCATTTTAATTCTGTAGGTGAAACACAAAAGAGCTCCTCATAGTGTGTGAACATGCATATTTGCTTCAAGTATTTGGTAGTTCCTGTCATTGCTGTTAAAGCTGTTTCCACAGCAACTGTCCCCCCCACCCCTGTTGCTTGTTGCCATCTTACATTTCAAAGTTTACTACCCTGCATCATAACATTGAATGTGACCCTGGTCAGACTGCTGCACATCAAAGCAAAGGTTATGCTTCAAAACATCTTCAAAGTATCCCCTCAGCCCACCAAGAACATTTGACATGTTTGAACTTCATGGTGCACACACTTATTAATTCAATCAGCGTCATCCATCCAAACAGCCCATCTCTTAATAATATCATCTCCACTGTCTTTCATTTTCCAGCTTTCAGTACGACACAATTTGTATGTGGCCCTTCTGTAGGATGGATCACGATGATGCAGGTAAAAGTTATTAACTCTTTTGAAGTTAAGACCAATTTTCACAGTCATAGAGAGTTAGATCACTGCTTAATTTACTATACAACTAATTACCTTGCTGGACCCAGACTCACTGGAGGAAATTGTAACCTAATCCACCCATTGGGATGGGATTGAGTGCCATGTTGGTTCTGCACTATACTCATCCACAACCCCCAAAATGACTTTGCTCCCATTGAAGACAATAGAGTTCTATTGTGGATGGTGTATAAAATCAACATTCCATCCAATTGCCTGTGTTACCCACAGATTTGGTTCAAATTATCCCCAATGTCACAGGGGCCAATGGCTTTCATTGTGCATGAAGAACTAGTCCTCGGCCTCATCTACACTATCAGGCCAACAACTGGCACATGTTCCACCTCCACAGGCAGTTCACCACAAGGCATGTCTCATCAGCAGTAGGTAAGTTCTGTGATGGGACAGAGTGCCATCACAAGAGCTGCAGATTCAACAAGATACTTGATTGTGTCAAAATGAAAAATAATTTACCTTTAGTTGGCAGGCACAAGGGACGAATTCTGAGGAAGGCAGGCTCCATGTCTATTCATTGATAATAATATTTGTAGAGGACTTCCTCATCAGAGGTTAACACTTTCACAGAGTTTAATACCTATTCTAGATATTAGCCACTCATAATACCTTAAAAATTGGGCCTGATGGATTTCAGAGACTCACAAAATTCATACTGTGCGGAAGGAGGCCATTCGGCTCATCAAATTAGGATAGCCCTCCGAAAATGCACACTAACCTAGGCCCCACTCCTCCATCCACTATCCCCGTAACCCTACCTAACCTTTGGACACTAAGGGGACAATTAGCATGGCCAATCCACCTAACCTGCACATCTTCGGACTGTGGGAGGAAAATGGAGCACCGGGAGGAAACCCACACAGCCACGGAGGGAACATGCAAACTCCACACAGACAGTCACCCGAGGTTGGAATTGAACCTGCGGCCCTGGTGCTGTGAGGCAGCACTGCTAACCACTGTGCCTCTGTGCTGGTGGTTAGCAGATATCCATAAGTCAGTGTACAGCAGGGCTCCCCAGACTTTAGTGACTTGGGGTCTATCTTTTTGACAGCCATCTTAACATGATCGACCAGTGTGGTTTTCCCAACCTCCCACACATGGGCATTCAACCATGTTGCACAATACAGGACTGTCTATAGATAAAAAGAAGAAAAATGCACTCAGGTCACTCTTGCACATTAGTATGCTAAGATTTCATCCCCAAACTTCATTAGCAAAGTAGGTGGGTTTTTACAACAATTTGATACTTCTGTAGCGAACGGCTCTAGAAACATTTTATCTTAGTTAATTAAATTTAGATTTTCCAACTGCATATTGGAATTTAAATTCTTGTCTTCCAGATCATTAATCCAGGCCTCTGAATTACAAAATGTGTGACATTGCATATCCTTCTGTACCCTAAGTAGCATAGGTTTAATGTCATGTAATATCCAGTTGCCACTTATTATATGGGCCCAGGATGTCTTGAATCTTTAACATGAATGCAAATAATTGAGGACAGTTCTGTGCTGTAGATCCTTACCCACTCGAAATTGGGTTGAAATCTAAGGATCGGCAGCACGGTGGCACAGTGGTTAGCATTGCTGCCTCACAGCGCCGAGGTCCCAGGTTCAACCCCGGCTCTGGGTCACTGTCCGTTTGGAGTTTGCACATTCTCCTCATGTCTGCGTGGGTTTTGCCCCCACAACCCAAAGATGTGCAGATTAGGTGGACCGGCCACGCTAAATTACCCCTTAATTGGAAAAAATGAATTTGCTACACTAAATTTAAATAAAAAAAAGAAGAAACCTAAGGATCGAATCTTTCAAAAATGTAGTAAAGGCTACTTTTGTTGCATAAGACTTTTGAAGTCAACAGTCTTGGTGGGAGTTACATTTCACCAGCCTGGACAAAACAGTAAGTATCTAATTTAGTTTTGATGGTCTCGACATTTAAAGTTTCTATTGTATCATCATATAAAGTTGACTCTTACCTTCACCTGGGGGAACGTGTGTGCGGAAAGTGCAGACTGTGCATTTGCCCAGTGCGCAATGCACAGGACGTACGCGGTAATGCAGCAAGGGGTACAGCTCAGGGGTTGAGAAATTGACTGCAAATCAAGGGACTCCTGGTTCCAATCCAGGTGCCACTTATGTCACCAACATCTACCGGAATGCTTAAATAAGCAACTCAAGTTGGAAGATTTGAGGAGCGTCACGGTAGCAAGCACTGTTGCTTCACAGCTCCAGGGTCCCAGGTTCGATTCCCGGCTTGGGATCACTGTCTGTGCAGAGTCTGCACGTTCTCCCCGTGTCGGCGTGGGTTTCCTCCGGGTGCTCCGGTTTCCTCCCACAGTCCAAAGATGTGCAGGTTAGGGGGATTGGTCATGCTAAATTGCCCTTAGTGTCCAAAAAGGTTAGATGAGGTTACTGGGTTACGGGGATAGGGTGGAGGTGCGGGCTCAAGTCAGGTGCTCGTTCCAAGGGCCGGTGCAGACTCGATGGGCCAAATGGCCTCCTTCTGCACTGTAAGTTCTCTGATTCTATGGTTGACTGGAAGCGAGTTTCCAATTGACCAGTCAACCACGATTGATGTCATGGGCACCTCTGGTGTGCAGGTTGAGTACATGCCATAACACTGTGAATTTGGTATGCTTTGCATCTGTTCTACACCTGAAAAACGGGCGCACTGCACACCAATTCCATTGTCCGCAAAATAGCGATTGTCATTCTTTTTCATACCCTTCACTTCTACTTTGTTTTCTCTTTATTTCCTCTCTAAATTTTCAGCTTCTTTTCTCCTGCGTTTCTTTTACATGAAAAAAAAAATCTCCTTTCCTTTTGCCTCAGCTGCTTTGTTTTTCACCCCCTTCGTTTTCTTGGGCCATTTGTGCTGCTGCATGCTGGTAGCGAAGAGCAAGCAGGCCTCTCTAAGAATCCACAGAGCAGGCTGCAGACAGAGACAGGAATTGGCAATGGAGACCCACCTGGCTCTCGCTGGTAATATTCTCACTGGTGAATCAGAAAATTGTGTTTCCTGCTCCACACCAGGACTCCAATCAACACTTGTGTGTGTCATAATGAGGAGCTGCTTCATTGTCAGGCATGCTGCCCTGCAATTAGCATGCTTAAACCAATTCTCTATCTGCCAGTTCAGTTCAGAGTTGCCAACCTTCAAGGAATTGAAGGTGAATCTCCTGGGCACTCCCGTAACCAATCCAGGAGGAATATCATAGAGTCATTAAAATTGCAAGTTTTCTTTATCTTCGGCATCTTAAACTTTTGGAACAATTTCAGAAATGGAAAAAGGCCCCTTTTCAGGGGTAAGCGATTAGGGACAAGAGGTTATACGCTGAAACCCCCAGAGATACACCCGTACAAAGTTGGAAACCCTAGGTCTGGTGGATGGAAAAGATTTCATTCCGTGAAAAGCACTAAGGTTTCCTGGTGTCCTTGCCAACATTTGTCTCTCAGCCAACATCAAAAGAAGAAGTTGATTGCGTACTGTCTGTTTTGCCCTTGTTGTATTGAAATTGAATTCTACGTTTGGTCACAGAGTAATGACACACATTAAAATTCAGAGTGTGTGAAATGCCTCAGGATGTCTCAATGCTGTAATACGATGGTTGCATGCAGTCATTTTTTTGTAAAGAGCAAAGAACTTCTTGCTTATGATGGCTGCCAAAGATTGGGAACAGGAATAGGCTATTAAGCTCTTTGAGCCTGGTCCACTATTCAATACGATCATGGCTGATCGTCAATGTGAACTTCACTTCCCATATCACTTAATGTCCTAAAATCTCCATCTTGAACAAACTCAATGCCTGGATGTCCACAATCCTCTGGGTTAGAGAATTCTAGTAATTCACAACCTTTTGAGTGATGAAAGTTCTCCTCACTTCAGTCCTAAATGTCCACCCCTGATTCTGCAACTCTGGCACTAAGTGTCCCCAGCCAGGGAAGGCATCCTCCCCACATTTATCCCATCAAGCCCCTTAAGAATTTTATATGTTTCAATGAAATCACATCTTATTCTTTTATTTTCTGGAGATGTAAGCACAGCCTATCCTCTGTGCTCCTCATAGGAAGGTCTCCTCATCCTAGGAAGGCCTTGTGAACCTTTAATGCTCCCCAAAGGAAACTATAATTCTCCTCAGATGAAGTGACATAAACTGGACACAGAATGCCAGGTATGGTCTTACGATTCCCCTATACAATTGCAGTAAGATTTTTTCACTCTTATGCTCCAGTCCATTTATAAAAAAGCTGACGTACCATCAGTTTCCGTAATTGCTTGCTGCACCTACATGTTAACTTTCTGTAATCTGTGTGCAGTGATGCCCAGATCTTTCTCAATACCAAAATTTCCCAGTCTGTCACCTTTTAAAAAATATTCCTCTTTTCCATTTTTATTTCCAAAGTGCATACATTCATCCTTCCACTGATTACATTACATCTGTCATGTCCTTGCCCGCACACTCAACCTGCGTATATCCCTACCCAGATTCTTTGCGTCGTCTTTACGGCTCACCTTTCACTTAACTTTGTATTTTGTATCATCAGCAAACTTGGATACATTGCATTGGTCCCCTCATCTAAGTCATTGATATGTTTGTAAATGGGCGAGGAACAAGAATTGATCCTTGTAGTATCCTACTGATTGCAGCCCACCAACCCCAAAATGCCCTGCTTATTCCTACTCTCTGCTTCCTGCCTGTTAACTAATCCTCAATCCATGTTAATATTTTTTCCCCACAATCCCAAGAGCCCTAGTTTTGCATATCATCCCCTTGTGCGACACCTTTTGAAAGTTTTTATCATATTCAGATATGCACCCTGATTTACCCGACCTGACACGCAATTGAAATACTCACAGCTTTGTCAAACATGATTTATTTTTCGTAAATTCCTAAGGGGGCAGGCACCACATGACCGGCTCAGGTCGAATCCCATGGGAGCGTGTGAACCCCGGCCAATAGGAAGTTTGTACCAGCCCCTGGGAGGAGGGCCACGTGCAGTGTGGTCAAGAGGAGCCAGGCGCTCTTAAATCGACTCAACCAGCTGCGCCTGTCGAGGCCGGTGAGGCCAGCTCCCCTGTCATTGAGATGCAGCCTCTTGAGGTGTAACCAACTGTTGACAATTTGATTGTCCAGAAGAGTGCTGAGCCTGTGGCAGGGCTGCAGAGGTCCTGCAGGTCTCTGGACTAATTAACTTTTAATGGATCCTCAACCCCCTGTTATCTCTTATAACCTTTGTAACTTCTGTATATACTTTTTGGGCTGGTTGTAATAAGGAAAGTAAGGGGGGGGGGGGGAGGGAGGAATGAGGAAGCACAGTCCCTTTAAGGGGGCGGGCTACACAGACCACATGACCAGCTCGGGGCCAATCGCTTGGGAGAGCGCAAACACCGGCCAATAGGGAGTTTGCATGAGGCCCCGGGAGCAGGACCCAAGGCAATGTAGACCCTGGAGCCAAAGTGATCAAACCTATTGTGTTCAGCCTGTTACTTTGCTGCCTTTACCTTTAACCTATCAACCCCTTTGTTAAATTCTGGAAGCCTCCAGTGTATGTCTCGAGCCACCTCATTGATCCTGCCTAATCATACTGATTCTCGAAGAGACCTATTACTATGTGCCCCGTAAATTCCAGCATTGCCCCTGCTAATAATCTGAGGCTAAATGTCCCATAATTTGCTTGTTTTCTCTTTCCTTCCTGTCTTGAAATATCGGGTCATATTTGCTACATTTCAATCCAGGAAAAGGTTCTAGAATCCAGGAAATTCTAGAAGATCAAAATCAAAGCATCTGTTATATCTGTCAGTACCTGTTTTAAATTCCTAGGATGCAGACCATTAGATCTCGGGAATTTGTTGACTTTAAGTCCTATTAATTACTCTATGTCTTTACTAAAAATAAGATCCCCAAGTTCCTCATTTTCACTAGGCCATTGGCATCCATCTTGTGTCTTCTGCTGTGAAGACAGATGCAAAGTAGTTATTTATAGCCTCTCATTTTCTTATTTCTCATTATACTTTCTCCTGTTTCTGCCTCTAATGTAGGTGCAAAGCTAGACAAAAAGATGATAAAGATGGTCATAAAGCAATGGCAAACATTCAAAGAATTAATCGATAGTATCCATCCCTTAAAGAACAAAGACTCAGGGTCTAACTGTGCTCATAACAGAATTTAAAGATATAGTAAACTTTGTGTCATCAGGCGTTCTACCAACTGGGATTCTCTACCAGAATTTCTGATGTCCCCCAAATATGCATCATCACTTCATTAACCGGGACCAAGTACAAAATTATCTGGAATCCAAAACTGTATACCGTATTACTTTACACTCTCATTTATGTTTTCTTTTTATAAATTTAGAGTACCCAATTCATTTTTTCCAATGAAGGGAAAATTTAGCGTGGCCAGGGGCGGCATGTGGTGCAGTGGTTTGCACTGGGATTGCGACGCTGCGGACCCGGGTTCGAATCCCGGCCCTGGGTCACTGTCCATGTGGAGTTTGCACATTCTCCCCATGTCTGCGTGGATTTCACCCCCACAGCCCAAAGATGTGCAGGTTAGGTGGATTGGCCACACTGAATTGCCCCTTAATTGGAAAAAAAATGAATAATTGGGTACTCCAAATTTTTAAAAAAAAATTTAGCGTGGCCAATCCACCTACCCTGCACATCTTTGGGTTGTGGGGGCGAAACCCACGCAAACATGGGGAGAATGTGCAAACTCCACACGGACAGTGACCCAGAGCCGGGATCGAACCTGGGACCTCAGCGCCGTGAGACAGCCACCCTGCGCCACCATGATGCCCTTTCATTTATGTTTTAATGTACTGTTGAAGATTTGAAGGAAAAGGAATGTGTTCTTCACATCATGGATATCTGCACATTGGTTCATGTTACAAGTATTGTGTTGTATTCCATTGGTAAATGAAACTCTCAGCCAACCAGTATTTTTGATGAAACAGCACCACCCATTAATTTTGTGAGCTGAGATCCTTTCTCTCCTTTATTCCATCCTTTATCATCAAGGCTATCCCTCCTTCTTTCCATTTTGTCTATCGCTTCTGAAGGTCAAGTGCCCTGGAATATTTTGTTCCAGGCCTCAGTCACTCTGCTGCCATACCGTAATGACAATTATAATTTCAAGCTGCGTTAATAATTCATCAATTTCGACTTCTGGTAGAGCTCTGTAGGGGGAAGACGTGCTGGGGCAGCTCCCGCATAAGGACTAAACTTTCAGGGGGTTTGTTTTGTTTGTTTAGGCCCGGGGGTATTTTTATTCTTATTTTTTTAATATAAAAAAAATAAAGAGTCCACGCAGCGCTCCCCCGAACATACGGGCAGGAAGAAAAAAGCCAGAAGGGACCAGACCAACGGTAAGCTGATGCCCGTGAGAGAAAAAAGTGTGCGAGAGGAGCCGGAGAATCTGAAAAAAAGGGGCGAAATTCTCCGGAAACGGCGCGATGTCCGCCGACTGGCGCCCAAAACGGCGCCAATCAGACGGGCATCGCGCCGCCCCAAAGGTGCAGAATGCTCCGCATCTTTGGGGGGGGGACCGAGCCCCAACATTGAGGGGCTAGGCCGACGCCGGAGGAATTTCCGCCCCGCCAGCTGGCGGAAACGGCCTTTGTTTCCCCGCCAGCTGGCGTGGAAATGGCATCTCTGGGCGGCGCATGCGCGGGAGCGTCAGCGGCCGCTGACAGTTTCCCACGAATGCGCAGTGGAGGGAGTCTCTTCCATGGCGGAGGCGGAAGGGAAAGAGTGCCCCCACGGCACAGGCCCGCCCGCGGATTGGTGGGCCCCGATCGCGGGCCAGGCCACCGTGGGGGCACCCCCCGGGGTCAGATCACCCCGCGCCCGCCCCAGGACCCCGGAGGCCCGCCCACGCCGCCTTGTCCCGCCGGTAAGGTAGGTGATTTAATTTACGCCGGCGGGACAGGCAATTTATCGGCGGGACTTCGGCCCATCCGGGCTGGAGAATCGAGCGGGGAGGCCCGCCAACCGGTGCCGGAGACTTCGGCAACCGGCGGGGGCGGGATTCACGCCAGCCCCTGGCGATTCCCCGACCCGGCGGGGGGTCGGAGAATGTCGCCCAAGGTGCGGGAGGAACCGGAGCCAGAGTCGGCGGCTCAGAAGCGGACGAGGAGAGTCGCGTCCCCGAACAATCCCCGAACAGAACTGGCGCCTAAGAGCGCAAGCCTGCGAGCCTGCCCGACCCAGTCAACCCCCCTCCACCCCCCACCCCTCCGCCCCGCACAGCAG
This sequence comes from Scyliorhinus torazame, assembly GCF_047496885.1. Classification (NCBI taxonomy): domain Eukaryota; kingdom Metazoa; phylum Chordata; class Chondrichthyes; order Carcharhiniformes; family Scyliorhinidae; genus Scyliorhinus; species Scyliorhinus torazame. The sequence goes on from NW_027308204.1 coordinate 156,680, forward strand.
AACGTGGGTAGCAGAAGAGAAGCGGCAGCCCGGACCGCAAAGCCAAAACCTCAAGTGCTCGTGAGCAGAGCCAACGGGGCCAATGAGCAGAAGAGAGAGAGCGAGAGAGAGACCAACCCCCCGCAACGGACCGGTGGTGAGTGACCACATGGTGAGTGGCGAGACAAAGAGGGACTCTGGCCCGCACAGAAAACATCTCTCTCAAACCCTCCTGACTCAGCGAGAAGGAAGGGAAAAAAAAAAGTGAAGGAGGAGAAATAAAAGTAAATAATAAAGAGATGAGGAAAGAGAGGGAGAAAGAAAGGAAGGGAGGACGAGAGAAAGAAGGTAACCAACCACAAACTCCCCCCCCCTCCCCCCCAAAACCCGTCCCCAAAAAACAACAACAAAAAAATTGAAACCCGAAGCCCGAGGCAGACCCAGCGAGAGCAGAGGAGCGCGGGAAGTGAGAGCAACCCCAGGGTAAGGGACAGCAGCGGGGAAAGAAAGAGAGACAGAGAGATGGCTGGAGGAAAGAGAAACACCAAGGCGAAGGGACAGCAAGACGCAAGCAGCAGCTGCAGCGAGGGTAAGGCGCATGAGTGGCGGACTGCAGGCAGGCGGCCCCACAAGATGAGACGGAGGTACAGGTGAGCCTGAAAGGGAAAAGGATGGCGGACCAAGCAGCGGAGCGTGAGCAGGGTGTAGCGGCCAGCATAAAGGAGGCGCTCTGGTCGGAGCTCCAAGCATTGATGAAGGAGACGACGCACAAAATGCAGCAGATCATCGAAGGCCCGGAAAGGGAAGTGAAGGAGCAGAAAGAAACGATTCTGGAGTTTATAGAGGGCCACCTCGGACCAGAGCGACAGGGTGATAACCCGAGAAGCCGAGGTCAAAAGGTTAGTAACGGCCCAGGGGAGCCTAAGAGAGAAAGTGGAGGACCAGGAAAATAGGTCCAGCCGGCAGAACATTAAAATAGTGGGTCTGCCAGAGGGGATAGAGGGCAGAGAGCCAACAGGCTACATCACCCAAATGATGGGCAAGCTAGTGGCAAAGGAGGTATTCCCAAACCCACCGGAAATGGACAGGGCGCACAGGTCGCTCCAACCCAAGCCCAGAGCAATTATTGCGAAGCTGCACCGGTTCCAAGACCGGGAAAAAAATCCTAAAGTGGGATCGGCAAACGATACAGAGCACGTGGGAAGGGAAGACCATAAGGGTGTATCAGGACATTGGGGCGGACCTGGCCAAAAAAAGGGCTGAATTCAATAAGGCGAAATCAGCACTGCACAAAAGCAAGGTAAAATTTGTTATTCCCAGCCAAACTCTGGGTAACATTTGAGGGGAAAGAGCTGTATTTTAACACCCCAGCGGCGGCTGATGAGTTCATAGAACGAACAAGCTGGGCGAGAAGCACACGCACCACAATGAAAGACATGGGGACGGAAAAGGAAGGGAAAACCAGAACACACTATAAAACGGGAAACACGACACTTCCCATTCATTCCAGCAGGAGACAACTCAGGGCACAGAGCTCACAGCAAGCCACTCAGACATACACCATGTGCTGAGTGCTTCTCCAAGATAGTGTTAGGAATAGGTCCACAGATTCAAGGGTTATGATCAAACCACGGTAACCAATTTACCACTGTAAATATATGTTAGTAATAAAACTGAGTTGTACCATCCGCAATCATGTTGGTTGGTCTGTGTAGCAGAGCACCCAACACATCATAGTACAAGGATTGGAACCCGGTAACTGTGAGACCTACCTACGAATCCTCAGGAATCTGCCATCCTGCGCCATGGACACCGTCAGCACGCCGCAGCCACTACAAATCGCAATAAACCTCGGTGTCAATTGGAAGCTGTTCAAACAGCGCTTCGGACACCAGAAAAATCGCACTCCTCCTCTCCACGGCAGGGCAACACGCCATCCATGTCTACAACTCCCTGGTTTTCGCGGAAGGTTGAGGACAAGACCAAGTACAAGACGGTCCTTCTCAAACTCGACCAACACTTCAGCGTCGGGGTCAACAAGAGTTTCGAGCAGTATCTCTTCCAGCAGCGCCTGCAGGGTAAGGATGAGCCCTTTCAATCTTTTCTTACACACCTCCGTATCCTCGCGCAGTCCTGCGGTTACGACACCACCTCCGATTCAATGATTCGGGACCAGATTGTTTTTGGGATCACCTCAGACACCCTACGCCAGCAGCTCCTCAAAATTAAAGGCCTCACCCTAGCCTCCACAATCGAAGCCTGTGTCCTTCATGAAAACGCGACCAGCCATTACTCCCAATTTCAAGCGGCCGAATCGGCGCGGCAGGGGTCCTACGTGGCCGGATCGGCAAGGCAGGCGCCTACGAAGCTGAACGGGTCCAGGCGATCGAGTTCCTCCCGGCCCGGATGAGGGCGGCCATTTCGCGCGCTTTCCGCGGCCTCCCGCGTTTGTGCGCGCCATAAAAGACGTCGACACAGAGGGACGTGATGCGCAGGCGCGCTCGACGCAAGACTGAACTGCGTATGCGCGGTGGCGCAACGAACGGCATGATGTCACGACGTGCGGCAACTGCGGAGCCGCACATTTAAAGCGGCAATGTCCGGCAAAAAAACGACAATGCCTCCACTGTGGCAAGATGGGCCACTATGCTGCCTGCTGTCGAACACCTCACCCTGCCAATGCTCCCCAATTCCGACATCCTCGCAGGGACGTGCGGACCATTCAGCCTCCTTACTACGAGTCGTGCCCAGACGATATCCAGACCAGTGACACAGACGACCGGGACGCCTTCCGTGTTGCGGTCATTGATAGAAACCGGATGTCTCCAGCCAGGACCCACCATCCGTTGCAAGTGAACAGTGTCAATCAGGGTGATGAATGGTGTGCCACCCTAACAGTCAACCCAATTCATCACCCACCTACTAGACTGGACTTATGAGCCTGTTTGAACATTGAACTCATAATACCACTGTGTTAATATGTTTCTATTTTTCCTTGTCGTTACAGGAGTTCGTTTTGACGTTCAACATTGCCCCGTCTTTTGTTTATGGTACAATCTCGTTGCTATGTCGCACCTGACATCGGCCCTTGTATATAGTTTAGCCTCATGTACATGCTGTAGATATTGCACACACACACACATTTAGCTGCACTCAGTACACATCTCTATTTATAACCACATAGGCACATGTTCTTGTAAAAAAGGGGGGATATCATGATATTCAGTGTAGCAGAGCACCCAACACATCATAACTACAAGGCACAAGGCAGGAGTGTGACAAATTGGATGAGTGCAGCTCCAACAATACTAAAGAAGCTCAACACATCCAAACAAAGGAGCCACTTGACCTGCACCTCATTCACCACTTTAAATATTAACTCCCTCCACT